>NW_025215651.1:0-34262 GCF_010389155.1 Erigeron canadensis | reverse complement strand
TTTTCTTCATCTCAAAGTGTTCTTCAAGGGTATATATCATTCTCTCTTCACTAGATTTATTTTGTTCTTATATATTCAAAGATTTTATTAAAGGTTCATGTTTTCTTTATGTTTTCTTTTAAAAACCACTTGATGAGGGTAAGTTGATAGGATCTTTCATGTCATGCTCATGCATGTTGAATCCATGAAGAAAGATCCAAGGATTCAACTAGTTTAAAGACCCAAAAGTGTAAATATATATAATATAGCTTTTGAAATGATTTTCTTGTGAAATATGGTCATGTTTATGTGTATATGTTGAGGTTATTTTCTGGAAAATTTCATAAAAATATGTGCTTGATGTGGTATTATTAGATCCATAAAAGTTTGCACCAAAAAGTGTGGTTATATGATGATAGTTTGTAAAGAGACTTTTTGCATGGAAAGATGAATAAGTTTTATACAAACTTTATGAATATTTTTCTGGATTTTTCTGGAATATTTCATAAAAACATGTTTTCATATGATAGATTTGAGATGGATAAAGCTTTATGTTAAAAAGTATTGATTTAAGTGCATACATGCTAGATTTAAGAAGGTTGGATTGTTGTTTGGATTATAAGATGGTTAGAGACTTGTGTCAACTGAAAAATATGTTAAAAGTCATGCAAATATTCTAGAAAAATTTACAAAAATCAATTATATAAAGCTTGGGTCAAACAAGTTAAAATATGCTTGAAATCGTAAACCGAAAGCTTAAAAATGCATTTGAGCACACACATGCACCATAACTTTATGACCATGAAAATATGATGACATACTGAAATATGACATATTAAAGTATAAACTCAAGTCATTTGATGCATGCCAAGAATAAGCTCAAAAATTCTTTTCGGGTCAAATAATCACTAACCGAAAGCACTAAATTGCACATATCACACCACCACCACCATCACGACTTGAACCACCAAAATATGATGACTTACTTGAATATTGAATTTAGGATGAAAATCCATTTTGAAGTATGATCGATGTCGTTGGACGATCAAAATATAAACTAAATACCACTAATTAGTGAGGGTAAGTCGATATCGTTCCACAGGGAATCACGGGAAAGTGTTAAACAAGTTTAAAAGTTAATTAATCTAGGCATAAACTTAAAATCGATTGATTGATTGATTTATTAAAACTGAAAATGATTATTAACTTAACACAATAATTCAATTAAACAGATAGACCATTCTCATGCTCCCAATTATGTTTTCAATATGTAATCTAACTTATACTCATTGGAAATCACATAGACATGATTCGTTATAACGTTTGGATTGAATGAATTCAATAACTAGATTAGTTGGTTATGATGATTCACGATAATGGAACCGGGGAATTGACACAACTAGACTTCTAATTCATTGAAGTAAAACTACAAGTTCATGAGAGATTTTTTCAATAATCCATGATAAACAATAATTTGAAATCAAAAGATAGATGAATTCATTCAAAGTCATAAACAAGTAATCATTCAAACAATCCAAACAACATTAGATGTAAAAGATTAATGAGAATTAACATCTAATCCAATATGAGTATGAGAAAAATTGAACATAAATGGCTTACATAATTGTTCACATGAGAATGATCAAAAGAAAACCTAGCCTATCATCTTCATCATTTAATCTTCAATTTGAATTGTCATCTTCATGAATTGGTGATTTGATGATGATTTTGGGTCTTCTCTATGTTAGGAACTGATATTGTGAGTGAAAATTATGAATGGTAACTTCCCAAGTCGTCAATTGAATGGTATATAACTGAAAGTTAATTAAAACCATAAAATCGGGTTTCTGATCTGCAACTGGCGTAACCTACTACCCCCTGGGCGTAAGTTACGCCCCTTGGATTTTAAACTGGCGTAACCTACTGCCAAGTCTGGCGTAAGTTACGCCCTTGTAATTTCAGAATTCCATATTTTTGCTTCTTGATTCCTTGACTCGTTTCTTGATTCAATTAGCTCCATTTCATCACCTAGTGCCTGAAACACTTAACAAACATAAAGATACCCCTAATCGTCTATTAAGCTTCACAAAACAACTTGATTTTACATTTTAAAATCATGCATTCTAGGCGTTTATCACATTCCCCAACTTAACTCTTTTCGTCCCGAAAAGACATTCATCATGTGTCAAAGCTAATTTACAATCTTATAATACTTCCTATCATCAAAGAAACACCATATAAGAATTATATCAACTATACATACTTGTAAAACTCAATTTTCAAGCAACCTTCAAAGTACACTTGGGCAAAACTAAGCAATGTAAACCAAATCACATAACAGAACCACTCAGAGACTTACAACTATCAAAAGATTTACGACTAGCAAATAGAAATATAAATGTGCGATTAAACCTAATAAACCTCAAATTTCCAAAATACATGCATCACACTCTCACAATGTGCACTCCCCTCGGTTCATATTTGAGTGAATTAGCAAAAGATGTGCTAATATATATCTATATAAAGCTCTCAACCTATTATTGCACACTAAAAGTCATAGGCTAGTACGCAAATCGAATCAAGACCTCATAACTCAAACTATCACTTCGGTATTCATACAAAATTGATGGAAATGGAATGAATACGGTAATGATTCTCATTTGGGTGTTTACTAGAATGATTTTGGAACATTTCACTTTGGTTCTTTTGGATCAACTTACATGGATAATTGACTTGATTTGACTTTTAACCATATACTTTGATTTTTCAACCGGATATTTCAATTTGACTTCAATTTGTTCTTTCTTTCGATTCATCATAAACAACACAACTTTGAACTATTAACGGATTTCATGACGAGGTGAAGTGAACTATGGAGTGATTTGTATGATTGTTTTATGATTTTAAGCACATAATTCAAGCTAGAGGTCTCGACACGGTAAGTGTACTAGTTCTAACCTAATGTACAATAATGGTTCACACAATATGATAAGGACCAAGAACAATGCTACGCTAACAATCTAAATCAATCGTCGACGAGGCGTTTTTCTCATGAAATTGAAGGATAAACGGATAAATAAATGTGATACATGCATTGCGACTCACAATTGGCATATTACCCTTTTTTCACATTTCTATGTTTTTACTTGCTAGCAACTCTATCAAGCGGCTTTAAATAATCAATCATGTCATGCAATCTAGCCTACACTACCTAGCTCCACTTACATATACTCATCCAATCACAAGAAAATCTCATTTTACAAATATGTATAACTAATATAACTCGAACATTTTGTCTCTTTGATTCAATTCCATATACAAGAAAGTAATTAACAAGAATTAACAAGAAATTTGAAATCTACCTATGAATTGAAAATGCAAAAACACAAAACAAACAAATAGTCACATAATCACACAAGAAATAACAAAAATAAAATGAACAGAAGGTACCAATCACTGTCGTGGACCTCGTGATCCAAAAATCGATTCCATCAACCCCGATAGAGAGATTGGGCTTCAAATGGATCCGAAGCTGCTGCTGGTGCATCCGAAGTATCCTCGACCCGACCGACACAAGAATGTCGGGGAAACCATTCAGAATCATAACTTTGAGGATATGCTGGATGAGCTGCAGGATTAAACGGCTGTGTATAATCGTATGGTGGGGGAGTTTCTACATAATCAAGACCTGCAATGTGTCCTGATGATGGCGGACCTGCTCATAATAATCGAACTACTGTCTCTATCTTCTCATGAGCATACGCCATAGCTAATTCATAACTCCACCTCTGTACACCACTCTGAGCAGTAATATCCCACATACTCCTCTCATAGGAGGTCCACTGATCATACTCCTGAGGCCTATCATAACCAAAACTCGGCCCTGTACCTCCTATCCCAGCTCCCAGCAAACCATCTCTTTTCCTTGAACACCTTCTTGAGGCCTACTTGATTCACCCCTCTGACTAGCACCCATTGATTCCACAAGTGCTATTGCCTCTTCCCGAGTAACCCCCTGCTTAGGGGCTACCAAATACCCACAACCTTCAAATCTTTAAGGAGTTTAAACTGTGGATGATCTTGAAACTCCCATTCATTCCCTTTAACAATCTCTTCCTTGTATAAGGAGTACCATCCAAAAACTGTAAATTGGTATCCTTTGGGACTACCTTATTGATTTGAAGTAGGCGAGAAATAAGTTTCGGGTGAGGGATGACAAGCTTGTTCCTCTTGTTCCTTGCCTCCCAAATATTAAACATCATAATCTGTCTAAGTGATAAGGCTAGGTTCCCCGTTACCAAAGCATATAAAACAATAACATCCTGATGCCTAACCATACTTTTATCACTGGTTCTGGGGCAAACATTCCAAAGTAACATTGACATTATCACCGGGGCAGTGTTTCAACAAAGAACGCTCCAACCTAAATGTTGTGCTCAAACTGTCTCTTCTAACATCAAAAATCTCAGAAAGCATATCAATCCAATTAGGTGGCGTTTGTCCGCCCCTGCCAATATTTCTCATCCACATAATCACAAGCCCTTCCCGATGTAGCACCCGTGTCAAATTTTGCTATTTTATCTAAAGTAGCAAAAGACATTATCACCTTCTTTCATTTACCGTGCCTATTAACTTAGAAGACACAGAGGGTTACTACCATGAATTAATTCTAAGGTACTTAACCAATCCATAATACCATTTAAGTACACCTCAAATTATCATTATTGGTCCAAACCAAGGCTTGTTTCCACCCCATTTGCTCAAAGGCCTCAATCATCCCAAATCCCGAAATTCTGACAAATCAAGTGGCCTTCCCCCCCAACATTGATCCTCAAGATGTCTAGCCTCCCCCATTTTTTCTTTAAACAAAATTGGTTGCCATTCAAAGGTAATGTAAATAAGGGGATACCTTGACGCCATTCCGGTTTATCCACTTCAACTTCCATTTCATCACTTCTCTGCTGTGAGTTTTCTCTTCTGATGATGATGATGATGATTCTTGAATAACCACTTGCCTTCTCTTCTTCTTTGTTGACTAGAAGAAGTGTCACCTTTCTTGCTTAAATTCTTGACCATCTTTCCTGCCTTCTTTAGAGCATCCATGTCAACAACTAACACAAAGTAACAAACTTTAGCAAGGTTAGTGAATTAAACAAAATTAAGAAGAAATTTCAAAAATTTCAAATTAAACTCACATGAATCTTGAAAATTAGGCTGAAATTAAACAAACAAAGATAGGGTTTTGTAGCCCTCGAAAGTTATGCAATTTAGCCTAAAGAATTGTTAGAATTGATGAAGAATTGAAGAAGTAATTAGAGATTGAAGGTTAGGGTTTTGTGGAAAATAATTGGGGAAAAAGAATTGAGAGATAAAGATATGTTCAGATATGTGTGTGAAAAGAAAAAGAATTCTGGTTGTGGTTGTAATTAAAAGTTTTAAAATTTTCTGGATTTTATTAAAAAAAAAAAATTCGACCTTCTGTTACCGTAATTTACGCCAGGCAAGGGTGTAACCTACGCCGGTTCTGTTTTCTGTTGCCGTAACCTACGCTGGGAAGGACCGTAACTTACGCCAGTTGTACTCAGAATAAGTCTCAGTTACACTTACTGTAACCTACGCCAGATGTAGGCGTAACCTACGCCTGATCAAAAACACTTACCGTAACTTACTCCAGAGAGGGGCGTAACTTACGCCTATCTGGAAATAGCCATTTTGGCGTCTTCGGAGGCGTAAACAGAGGATTTTTGGCGTAAACTAAAATAGCCACTTCCAGGGCACCGTAACCTACGCCAAGGGTGGCGTAGCTACGCTAACATTGAACTTCTGCAATTCCTTTGTACCGTAAGTTACGCCAGTTAGGCCGTAGCTTACGCCCTTATGATTTTTTTTTTTTTTTTTAACTACAGCCACAAATCTTTAACATTGATTGCAATTGGTTATAAAAATAGACTCCCTTCCCAACTTAAAGGCACATTGTCCTCAATGTACGCCCGAAATTAGAGATGAGTTACTCAACTACATAACTTGCAAAACGTTTTCCTTTTTCACCCAAACTGACCTTCCCCAACTTAATTCTCAAACATAAGTGGTGGGAATTAAGTTTTCATGTGTGATTATGCTACAAAACACTCAAACAAATAAATAAAATGCAAACAAGCTAACTTACCGAAAATGAAGCTAGAAAACAAACAAACAACGGGTTGCCTCCCGTTTAGCGCTAAGTTTATTGTCCTCAGCCCGACATTACCTCAATTTGATTCATGCAAGATCATAAGATGGTGGACTTGAGATGAAGTTCACCATTTCTTTTGTAGAGCCATTAATGTCACTTGCATCCAAATAAGGCTTCAAACGGTGCCCATTGACCATTTGCTTCACTCCATCCTTTGGATCCTCAATTTCAATTTCACCAAACTTTCCAACTCTTGTAATAACATATGGACCCATCCACTTGCTCTTGAGTTTTCCCGGAAAGAATTTGAGCCTTGAATTGTAAAGCCACACCTTTTGGCCAACTTCGAACACTTTTTCTTTAATTTGGCATCATGAACCGCTTTCATCTTGTCTTTGTATGTTGATGCGCATTCATATGTTTCATTTCTCAGTTCTTCCAATTCGCACAATTGCAATTTTCTTTCCTTACCTGCACTCTCAAAATCCATGTTAACGGCCTTAACGACCCACAAAGCTCTATGTGCAAGCTCAATTGGAAGATGACAACCCTTCCCATAAACCAACCGATATGGTGTAGTGCCAATAAGTGTTTTAAAAGCGGTTCGATAAGCCCATAAAGCATCATTCAATTTTGTTGACCAATCCTTTCTATCGGGTCTTACCGTTTTTGCAAATCTCTTTTATTTGCCTATTAACACTCAACTTGCCCACTTTTGTTTGGGTGATATGGGGTGGCAATTCGGTGGTTTACGCCATACCGTTAAGAAGTTTGCCAAACTGAAAATTTTTAAAATGAGATCCCCCATCACTTATGATGACACGAGGAATTCCAAATCTTGAGAAATGTTACTTTGAACAAACTTGCAAACAACGGTATGGTCATTAGTTCTAGTGGCAATGGCTTCTACCCATTTTGAAACATAATCTACGGCCACTAAAATGTAGTAATTACCAAAGGATTAGGGAAGGGACCCTGAATCAATGCCCCAAACATCAAAAATATTAACAACTAAAATTGTTGCATGGGCATTTCGTTCCTCTTTGTTATACTACCTAGTTGTTGACACCTCACACACTTTTTAACAAATTCAGCGGCATCTTTAAAATACTAGCCAAAACAAACCACACATAAGAACCTTATAACCTGTCTTTTGGCCGCTGAAGTGACCTCCACATGCAAATGAGTGTGCATGAGTCAAAACCTCTTGAATTTCTTCTTCCGGAACGCATCTTCGCACCAATTGGTCCGGGCCAACCTTAAACAAATCCGGCTCATCCCAAATGTATTGCTTTGCTTGTGCCAAGAATTGTTGCTTCTTTCTCTTAGGCCAATGTTCCGGTATCTTACCTGCAGATAAAAAATTCACAAAATTTGCATACCAAGGAACAATCGAAACGGTTAGTAAGTGTTCATCTGGAAACATTTCATTGATCTCCTTGGTTGATCCATCATCCATTGATTGAATCCTTGACAAATGGTCTACTACCACGTTCTCACTCCCTTTCTTGTCTCGAATCTCTAAGTCAAACTCTTGTAATAGCAACACCCATCTAATTAGCCTTGGTTTTGCATCCTTTTTCTCCATCAAATGCTTCACCGCGCTATGATCTGTGTACACAATGACCTTACTACCACAAATGTAAGAACGAAACTTGTCAAGTGCATAACAACAGCAAGCAATTCTTTTTCGGTGGTCGTATAATTCAATTGGGCATCCGATAAAGTTTTGCTTGCATAATAAATCACCACGGTTTTTCTTGTCCACCCGTTGTCCCAAAACAGCCCCGATTGCAAATCACTTGCATCACACATAATTTCAAATGGCATGGACCAATTTGGTGATTGCAAAATGGGGGCTTCAACCAATTTCTCTTTCAAGGTTTCGAAAGCTTTTAAACACTCTTCATAAAAAACAAAAGGTACATCTTTTAGTAACAAATTACACAAGGGTTTTGTTATGACACTAAATCCTTTGATGAACCTTCTATAGAACCCCGCGTGTCCAAGAAAAGAACGGACACCCTTGACATTGGTTGGAGGGGGTAAAGTAGAAATGACTTTGATTTTGGCTCGGTCAACTTCCATGCCTTTATTTGAAATTACATGACCCAAAACCGTCCCTTCTTGAACCATGAAGTGGCTCTTTTCCCAACTTAAAACCAAATTTGTCTCAACACATCTTTTCAAAACTTTTGTAAGCTCATCAAGACAATTATCAAAAGTTTGGCCAAATATTGAAAAATCATCCATGAAGATTTCTAGTGAATCACCGACCATATCTGAAAAGATACTCATCATGCACCTTTGAAAGGTGGCTGGAGCATTACACAACCCGAATGGCATTCGCCTAAAGGCAAAAGTCCCATATGGGCATGTAAATGTGGTCTTGTGTTGGTCATCGGGATGAATAGCAATCTGATTATAACCTGAATAACCATCTAGAAAACAATAAAACTTCTGACCTGCAAGTTTTTCGATGATTTGATCAATGAATGGTAATGGGAAATGATCTTTTGAAGTAGCGGTGTTCAACTTCCGGTAATCAATGCACACCCTCCACCCGGTGATGGGTCGGGTAGCAATTTGCTCACCACTATCTCCTTTCACCACTTGAATTCCAGCTTTCTTAGGTACCGTTTGTGTTGGACTCACCCATGTACTATCCGAAATTGGGTAAACAATTCCAGCATCCAACCATTTTAGCACCTCCTTCTTCACAACTTCACACATATGAGGATTCAACCTTCTTTGAGCATCACGTGAAGGTTTTGCTTCAGAATCGGTGATTATCTTATGTATCACAATTGATGAACTAATGCCTTTCAAGTCGGCAATTGTCCACCCAATGGCCGCCTTATACTCCTTGAGCACTTTTAGCAATGCCTTTTCTTGCTCTTCTTCCAAATTTGATGCAATAATCACCGGCAAAGTTTGTTCTTCTCCCAAAAATGCATACTTCAAATGAGATGGGAGTTCTTTCAACTCAACTTGTGGTGGACTTTCAATGGAAGGTTTGAGATGAGTATCAATGTGATCCGGTAGACTTTTCACCAAATGAGTCCATGGTGGTCTACCTTCTTGAATTGCCATGATCTCCCAATCCTTCTCTTCCTTCTTCAATGTTTCACTATGCTCCACAATCAACCTGTCAACCAAAGCACAAGACTCCCGTGTGTCTTCCTCACTTTCGTGAGAAATGCACTCATCAATGACATCCGCCATAAAGCATTCGTCACTAACTACAGGGTTAGGAACACTAGCAAAAACATTTAATCTAATCTTATGGTTGCCAAAGGTCATTTCAACCGTACCACTTCTACAATCAATTAATGCATTAGCGGTGGCCAAAAAGGGCCTTCCCATGATGACATTAGGCTGCCTTACCATACCGCTTGGTGCAAAATCAAGAACCAAAAAGTCTACGGGGTAATAAAAGTCCTCCACCTTCACTATGACATCTTGGACAATTCCTCTTGGAAGTTTAAGGGACAAATCAGCCATCACCAAGGTGGTGTCGACTTTTTCCAATGGTCCAAAGTCATATGGTCATACAACATACCCGGTAGGATACTCACACCCGCTCCCATATCCAAAAGTTCCTTGTTCATTTTAAAATCACCAACTTGAATTGTAATTAAAGGCGCTCCAGGATCTTGGAGTTTAGGTGGGAGTATACCCCTCACAACGGCACTAACTTCCTCATTCAAAACAATCTTCTTTGGAAGTTTATGATGCCGTTTTTGGGTACACAACTCCTTAAGATATTTAGCATAGGCCGGAACTTGTTTAATAATGTCAATAAGAGGTATATTGATTTTCACTTGTTTAAAAATTTCCCACATTTCTTCCTCATGGGGACCTCTTTTCTTAAGTGTAGGCCTAAGTTTTGGATCAATCAAAGCCAAAGGAAAAGGAATAGTATTACCCTCCATATCCTTTCCTTGTTTTTCAGAAAATTTTTCACTAGACCTATTGTTTTCTACCTCTTTAAAAGACACTTTTTTACTTGGTTTAGGCAAAACAAATTCTGGTTCATGCTCACTATCTTGGTCATCATCAACATCCTCCACCACACCATCAACAAGTGATGATGGAGGTTCAACTTTATTATCATAAATTTTAACACTACGAAGAAGACTTACATTGTTTATCTCCACATTCTTGACATTCTTTGGGTTGCCACTTTGATGTTGTGGATTGATCTTCGTGTCACTTGGTAGCTTTCCCGGATTCTTCTTCAATTCCGACACATCCTCCGCTAATTGACCCACTTGCTTTTGCAAAGATTCAACCGTTTTATCCCGAATCTCGTTCTTCTTATCCATCTCTTTCAAGTACTCCATAATCTCCCCGGTTGATACTTCATTGTTTCTCGAAGGTCCCCCTTGGTTATTACCTTGTTGATAGTTCCTTGGGTAGCCTTTATTGAATCCTCCCTGATTTTGGCCACCTTGGTAATTCCCTTGGTTGTAATTTCGGCCTTGGAATGGTTGAAATGATGCTCCATTGGTTTGGTTGTTTCCTTGAAAGTTAAGGTTGAGTTGGTTTGATGAATTCCCATATCTAAGATTGGGATGGTTTCTCATTCCCGGATGATAAGTGTTGGAGTTCATGTCAAATGGCCTCTTTTCTCCAAAAACTTGATTCACCTCTTCAACTTCTTCCGGGAGTAATGGACATTGCAAAGCCGTATGCCCAAGCTCATCACAACTCTCACAAATCGGGTATTCTTGAAAAACTTGAGCAACACCCCGATTTTCAGCTTTCCCCAACTTGGCAAACTTTCGCTCCAATGCCTCAATTCGATCTTTTGTTGCTTGATCACTTGTTGATGATGATGAAGCAATTGGATGCCTTGCCCTCCTATTTGATTGAGCTTGTCTCTTTGAATTCACACTCATCTTCTCCAAAAATTCCCAATCAACATCTTCGGGATTTGTCAAGATAGTACCATTGCTAATAGAATTCACATCTCTTTTCTCTTCCGGTAACAAACCGTCATAGAAAGCCGTGATCAACTCCCATTTAGCAATCCCATGGTGTGGACAAGTTCTCAACAACTCATTAAACCTCTTGAATGACTCATGAAATGTTTCACCCGATTGTTGTTGAAAGGTTCTAATGGAGGTTCTTGCATCACTAGTCTTTTGCATTGTATAATACTCATCCAAGAATTGTTGTTGCATTTCAGCCCATGTGAAGATACTACCCGATGGCAAAGCTAAGAACCATTGCTTCGCTTTATCCTTCAAAGTGAACTGAAACAAGACTAGTTTAATCTCATTCGGAGAAAATCCTTGACCTCCAATGGTACCACAAATAGCCTCAAACTCTGACAAATGCAAATAAGGCTCCTCCGTTGCTTTTCCATAGAAATTCGGTAATATACTCAAACATTGAGGTCTTACTTCAAAAGCTCTACCCCTCAACACCGGTGGTACTATAGGTGAAGCATTAACGGCTATGGCAGGTCGGAAATGACTATCAACTCCTTGTGGTGGAGGTTGATAGTTCATGTTTGGAGCAACTCGGTTACGTGGTGGGTAAATTGGGTGGTTTCCATGACGGTTGTGGTTTGGTGGTCCTTGAGGAAATCTTTGGTTAAATGGAGGTTGGTTAAATTGCAGGTATTGGCGGTTTGGTAGTTGAACATAATCCTCCCCATCATTCCATTCATACCCATCCGAATGGTCATCAAACCTCCCATCATCCCAATTAGCAACTCGATCATACACATCCTCCGTATACCGTGATCTATCTCCAACATAGGTTGGTGTTCCAAATCGGTGAGGAGTTGTAAAACCACTCCTCTCGGATCGGGGTGGTTGTTGATATTGGTCTTGATGTTGGTAGTTTGGTTCAAAGTTGGGTTCATGTTGAATTCCGGCGGGTTGGGTCTTTGGTGGAATGTTTCTTTGTGAATTACCGGGGTCACTCATAGTTGCACGGTGAACTACTCGGTTTCTCCTAGCTGTTTTCTCAATTTTCGGATCAAACAACAACGGTGACTTCTTCTTTGAATACCTCGTATGCATATACAAACAACCTGTAGCCTACACACAATGAACACACCAAGCGTAAAACTAAAATACAAGAATAAAAAGGAAATAAACAAACTAACAACTAAAACTAGACTACTTCTTTTTGGATTTTTCTGAAAATTTTAGCAAATTAAAAACAAACTTTAACACTTTCCACACCGATTCCCCGGCAGCGGCGCCAAAATTTGGTCGATGTCGTTGGACCGATCAAAAATATAAACTAAATACCACTAATTAGTGAGGGTAAGTCGAATATCGTTCCACAGGGAATCATGGGAAAGTGTTAAACAAGTTTACAAAGTTAATTAATCTAGGCATAAACTTAAAATCGATTGATTGATTGATTTAATTACAATTGAAAATGATTATTAACTTAACACAATAATTCAATTAAACAAGATAGACCATTCTCATGCTCCCAATTATGTTTTCAAATATGTAATCTAACTTATACTCATTGGAAATCACATAGACATGATTCGTTATAACGTTTGGATTGAATGAATTCAATAACTAGATTAGTTGGTTATGATGATTCACGATAATGGAAACCGGGGAATTGACACCACTAGACTTATAATTCATTGAAGTAAAACTACAAGTTCATGAGAGATTCTTTCAATAATCCATGATAAACAATAATTTGAAATCAAAAGATAGATGAATTTCATTCAAAGTCATAAACAAGTAATCATTCAAACAATCCAAACAACATTAGATGTAAAAGACTAATGAGAATTAAACATCTAATCCAATATGAGTATGAGAAAAATTGAACATAAATGGCTTACATAATTGTTCACATGAGAATGATCAAAAGAAAACCTAGCCTATCATCTTCATCATTTAATCTTCAATTTGAATTGTCATCTTCATGAATTGGTGATTTGATGATGATTTTGGGGTCTTCTCTATGTTAGGAACTGATATTGTGAGTGAAAATTATGAATGGTAACTTCCCAAGTCGTCAATTGAATGGTATATAACTGAAAGTTAATTAAAACCATAAAAATCGGGTTTCTGATCTGCAACTGGCGTAACCTACTACCCCCTGGGCGTAAGTTACGCCCCTTGGATTTTAAACTGGCGTAACCTACTGCCAAGTCTGGCGTAAGTTACGCCCTTTGTAATTTCAGAATTCCATATTTTTGCTTCTTGATTCCTTGACTCGTTTCTTGATTCAATTAGCTCCATTTCATCACCTAGTGCCTGAAACACTTAACAAACATAAAGATACCCCTAATCGTCTATTAAGCTTCACAAAACAACTTGATTTTACATTTTAAAATCATGCATTCTAGGCGTTTATCAAAGTACCTTAATAGCCTAAGAAATGAGGCTAAAATCACTATTTCGGTAAACGATTTTCAATTATAAAATCCTCAATTTAAGCAAGACACAAGAGAGGTTGAATTGATATGAAATTGTGTTGATATAAGTTGCCAAAAAGGGCTGGAATTTTTGGACTAAAACTCTTGTGGTAATTTGTAAGAATTTCCATGATTTAATGAATTAAAATGGTAATTAAAAGATATATAAATTAATTAATAAATTATATAAACCATGAATCTGATCAAAGCTACTTAACCAATGATAAAAGTGACCAAAACCTACTGGGGAAAAATAATTATAAGCAAGGGAACAAGAACTATACAATTTAAAAGTAAATTATTAAGTAAAAGTCACTAATTAATCATTATTATTAAACAAATAGAAATAAGGCACAAATAAATATAAGAATCACAATGATACAAATAAAAAGGCTTGGAAATCAGTAGATAATCCATCTATAATTAACTATGAATTTTAGACATAATTTAAGGACTTAAAAATAATTATAAGGAATTATTTAATTAATAAATCAATAAAATAAGTAAATAATATTAAATTAAATAAATAATTATAAATCAGTAAGATATATCAACATTAATATCATGAGAACACAAATGTCAAATATGGTTATTAAACAAAGTATGCAATGGAAAATATATATAAAACAAAGTTAAACTACCGAAATTTCAATAACCGAACAAAATCGTATGAATGACCTTTACTACCAAATGTCTTCCAACCAAATGAGGTGAACAACATAATGTACTTGAATTCCATAATTAAACAACAACCAAAGTTGGGCAAGTCTACTAGCATACATCTCATGATCTAGTTTACTAGTCATGCAACACACACTTACGTTGTGCATATTTCGAATACCATGGTTTAGGCTTGCTTGAGGAAAGACACCACTAGCCAAAGATCTCACTTTTGATCAGCCCTCTTTCACTCTCAAATCAAGTGAGGCGCCCTCTTTCACTCTCAAATCAAGTGAGTCATAGCCCCCTTTCAAACTATTTTATGTGTTTTAACTATCGGGGTGAAAAGCATGATATATAAATGATTGTTTCGTATGTTCATGATGATAAATGATTTATATGATGAGCTTGAGTTCTGTCAAACCGCTTTCTTCGGTTCACTACTATTTACTCCGATTATGGAGGCCTGTAGTTAGTTAGTTGCGCAACTAGATTTCGTCCACCCACCCATTAGTGTAACGGTGGAAGGTTGGTTGCCTTTGTGACAACCTTCACTTCCAGTCTGACCACGGGTGTTCTAGCTACCTTACTTAGGTCGTCTCCATGGCACGACCCCTTTTATATTATTATTATTACGGCACTTGATTGACAGCTTGTGCAAGATTTATTTATTTATTATTGGACTTTGAAAAAATGGTAGTAGCAGTGGCTCAAGCATTTACTCATCTAAGTTAATTGAATTATACCCTTGTGGTTATGTGATAATGATTTTATTATGATTGATTATAGTAAGTTGAACATACGCTTTTCAAATGATATATTGGAGGTATACATGGGAATTTTTGGTGACTCTCAAATTTTTGGTTATGATGGGTATATATATATATACTTTATGTTGTTAGTTAAAAACCTATGAACTCACTCAACTCTCGTAGTTGATACTTCTTCTTCTTCTTCATGCTTTTCAGGTTAAAGCTTTAGGTGCGTAGCTTGGACCGCCCCTTTTGGACTCTAAAATGCTTGTGTGGTTGGACAAGTATTGCAAACATTTGATCATTTTAATTATGAATTTGGTTATGTAATGGATTTGGACGTCATCTTGAATTTATAATCTTTGGATTTTGAATGTCATTTGAAATCTTGTGTTGACGTTTTATATTTAAATCTTTTGTACCATGTCGTTCTGTGGCATCTCGTGTTTCCGCCTTAGTCGGGGTGTTACAGAATAAATGGTATCAAGAGCCAAGGTTATAGAGAATTTTTGCTATAACCTACGTATTTTCAAAACGAGTCGAATATTTCTTAAACAATTGAGTTGATCATAAAGTATTCTTGTTTTACTTATGCATAGCCTGATCAACTATGCCTAATTAAAAATTTAATATGGAATGATCGAAATGGTTGTTTAAGGAATGTTCAAAATGAGTCTTTTGAAAATAAAGCTTCAAAACGATTCTTGGTGCAAAAGATACATAACCAAATCCAATGTTTGCATTACTTATTGGAACCTTTAGTTAATACCCCCACTTGGCTAGTATTACTTTACCTATTTAGATATAATGCACAAGAGCTATGCACAAGTTAAATTCTAGTCATTTCGTCGATTATATATGGTTATGCGAGTCATGAGTGTCGAGTTGATCGTTAGTATTTTTGTTATACGTCGGTTGTGAATGGTCATGTCGTTGCCCGATCGTCAAGCTTGGGATTCATCATCTTATGTTTTATGTAACTTATGTAGGAAACAACATGTCACAAAGAAGTGGAGCGTCAAGAACTCCCGGACACGTGGAAGACATATATGCGTTCGTAGACATGGTACGAGAAAGGCAAGTAAGCGAGGAAACGGAGCCCACAATGGACTCCCAACAGCCCTCACAACAAGAAGAGTCGTCCGAACCAATGGAGGACCCGTCACACGATGATACTAGGAGCGTAGCCTCTAGCCGACGTGTTGTCTCTAGCCAACGTGTGGCCTCTAGCCCACCCGTACGCCGTTCACCTTCACCACCACCATCACCACCAGCTCCTAGGGCTCCTCCACTAAGGCAAAATGTGGCAATGAATGTAAGCGATGGGCGATTTCCAGCCCATAACCCACACTTCCACCCGCGCCTCCCTCACAACCATCCCTTTCATTTCGGCACAAGACATGGAGAGAACCTCCCACGTCCCGTCTTTGGGGTACCACCTCCACCTCCTATGGGAATGACACGGGAGGAGAGAGATCGAGTATGGGGCATCGCCAATGGCTTACGCGATACAAGGTTTCGGGTGAGGACACAAGAAGTGATGATGGAAAAGGCGTTGGGAATAATGCGCCAAACGAGAGATGAGACGGGGATGGCTATTGATGGGATACGCCGAATCAATGAAGTTATTTTCATGATGGGATGTGTTATTGCGGCCCTTTGCTCCGTTGTTGTGGCTCTTGTGCTTAGGAAATGACCCTAAGGATGTTTTGTTCATGAACTTATTCGGTAGACAATTATTTGTACTTTGCTATGATTTCCTTGAACTTGTTTGTGTTTGTGTGACTATGATCACATGTTTGTTGGCTTATGGCAATTTTGTAAACTGATATTGGATCATTGGAATGGAAGCTTGATGCCTTTTTGCTTTTATATGATGTGTTAATCTATATGTGTTATGGTTATACTTGTTACAAAGTGAAAGTTACAGCAGGAAATCAGTTCTGACCACTTTTGGTAGAACGGCCATATCTGGAGTTCTGTTTGGTCTTTTGACCTGATTCCAATTGGAGATGAAACCTAACTCATGGGGCTACATTTTATATTTTATGAGTTTTTCCCAGTTCGTCCATCTTGGGTCACATTTTCGAGCTCCAAGTTCGTATACAGATTCTGGAAAAATCTGTCAAAAGGCCCACAAACAAGATTGACATGCTTTAAGCTTACCCAACCATTTGTAATTCATAGTGATAAGTAGGTTGTGATTAAAGGAAGGAAATTGAATTTAGAAATATATAGGAATACCTATGCATACAAACGTGGCCTTATTACACTAAGTAACTTAAACGAACACGTGTGAGATCAAAAGTTGTGAGTCGGGTCCATGTCATATAATCCTTTATACAAATGACTAAACTATGTTCTCCTTTGTAGAGACATGGCACCACGAAGGACCGTCGAAGAAACAAGCGCTGAGGCTAGACGCCAAGAGGAAGAAGCTCGGCAAAGGGCTGAGTTGGCGACTCTCATATCTCAACAAATCAATGCTGTCATGCCGAACATTGCCACTCAAATCGCTGAGAACGTGACTGCTACCATCAACATGGCAAGAAGGCAAGAAGGTGGAGGAAACGCCACTGACCGAAATGCTTACAAGACTTTTACGTCTTGCAACCCCAAAGAGTTCTATGGGACGGAGGGTCCCGTTGGGTTACTTACTTGGTTTCAAAGCATGGAGGCAGTCTTAAACATCATCGATTGTGCGCCAGCCGACCGCGTCAAGTTTGCGGCAAGTAAGCTCCAAGGGAGGGCACTCACATGGTGGAAGCTCCAAGTCACCACGAGGGGTGCCGCCACGATGAATGCTTTGACCTGGGAGCAGCTCAAGGAGGAAATGAAAAGGGAGTATTGCCCTAGACCTGCCGTCCAAAAGTTGGAAATTGAGTTTTGGAACCATGCCATGAAAGGAATGGAGTTAGAGACATATGCGATTCGTTTCCACGAGTTGTGTGTGCTGGTGCCTGATATGGTGACTACTAAGGCCAAGAAAGTTGAGAGGTATATTTACGGATTGGTACCGGAAGTAAGATTGATGGTCACGGCAGCAAACCCCACCACACTGGAAGAAGCAATAAGTTTGTCAACAAGATTGGTTAATGACTTGGTTAGGACAGGGAAATACTCGCGAGGCGAGTCAAGTTCAAGGCAAGGAGGAGGAAGCCGATTTGGTGATCGTAAGGGGAATGGGCCTGATAAAAGGCAAAAGATTGTAAGGAATTATGGAATCACTGATGGTGCGGCACAAAGATGTAACCGATGTGGCAACACCCATCAGGGGGAATGTAGGCAATGCTCGATTTGCCACACATTTGGACACCTTGCTGCCACTTGCCGTAGAGGAACAAGAGTTGGAGGAAACTAGGGAACTTGCCACGAATGTGGAAGCACGAAGCATTGGAGGAATGCTTGTCCTAGGTTAGGACGAGCTCAAGGCAACCGAGGGAATGGAAATGGAAACCGTGGCAACTATAGGAATGATGGAAATCGTGGGAACCAAGCAAACCCAGGCAATAATGGGAATCAAGTGAACCGAGGTAATGGAGGAAATCAAGCAAACAATGGGAATCAAGGAATCAATGCCAACCAGAACCGTGGGAACCAAGGAGGTCAAGCTAGAGGACGCGTGTATGCAATGGGTGCGAATGAGGCACGTGATGACCCAAATGTCATCGTAGGTACGTTTCCATTAAATAATGTTTATGCCTCTATGCTATTTGATTCTGGAGCCGAAAGAAGTTTTATTTCTTTTGAATTTAAGGAAACGATTGGTAAGAAACCTAGTGAGCTTGATGAAACTTACTATATCGAATATGCTAATGGAAACGAGTATGAGACTAGGGAAGTTATTTTTGATTGTATGTTAACTTTAGACGAGAAAGATTATAGTATAGACTTGATTCCCATTGAGATAGGAAGTTTTGATGTGATAATAGGAATGGATTGGTTGTCTAAGATGCGTGCTGAAATACTTTGCCATGAAAAGGTCATTAAAATTCCCTTAGATAATGATGAAGTGCTTATAATACAAGGCCATAGGGCGGGAGTCCAACCCAAGATAATGTCATCTATGAAAATAAGGAAATATTTACGTAAAGAATATCACACATACTTGGCACAAGTAGTGGATAAGCAAGTAAAAAGTAAGGATCCTCATAAGGTCATGGTGGTTAGGGACTTTCTAGATGTGTTCCCTGACGAACTACCTGGACTTCCACCCACGAGGCAGGTGGAGTTTACGATTGATTTAGTTCCCGGGGCAGCCCCTGTAGCTAAAGCACCGTACAGGTTAGCGCCCTCTGAAATGCGAGAACTTTCTGAGCAATTGCAAGAATTGCTTGATAAAGGTTTAATCCAACCTAGTTCTTCGCCATGGGGTGCTCCAATTCTTTTTTTCAAAAAGAAGGATGGATCTTTGAGGATGTGCATAGATTATAGGGAGTTGAATAAGCTAACGATCAAGAATAGGTATCCGCTGCCACGAATAGATGATTTGTTCGATCAATTTCAAGGAGCGTCGCATTTCTCGAAAATCGATCTTAGATCCGGCTATCATCAGTTGAGGGTACGAGAAGAAGATGTACCTAAAATGGCTTTTAGAACGCGCTATGGGCATTACGAGTTTCTGGTGATGCCATTTGGTCTCACAAATGCGCCTACCGTTTTCATGGATTTAATGAACCGAATTTGTAGGGCATACTTGGACAAATTCATGATAGTATTCATTGATGACATTCTAATATACTCTAGAAGTAAGGATGAACATGAGAAACATCTAAGAATAATCTTGCAGTTACTTAGAGATGAAAAGCTATACGCTAAGTTTTCTAAGTGTGAATTTTGGCTCCGACAAGTCCAATTTCTTGGACACATTGTGAACGAAGAAGGAATCCATGTAGATCCGGCCAAGATAGAAGCGATGAAGAAATGGGAGACACCCAAAACGCCAACGGAAGTGCGTAGCTTCCTAGGTCTAGCGGGCTACTATAGGAGGTTCATCCAAGGATTCTCTAAGATTGAGGTGCCTTTGACCTAATTAACCCAAAAGTCGAGAGAGTTCAAATGAGGTGAAGAACAAGAGCAAGCGTTTCAAACGATTAAGAACATGTTGTGTGAAGCTCCAATACTAGCCTTACCGGATGGAATGGAAGGATTTGTAGTATATTGTGATGCGTCGAATAAAGGACTTGGATGTGTGCTTATGCAAAGAGACAAGGTCATTGCCTACGCGTCTAGACAATTGAAGCCACATGAGAAAAACTATTCGACACACGATTTGGAGTTGGGAGCCGTGGTATTCGCCTTGAAGATATGGCGACATTATCTCTATGGCACTAAATGCACCATATTCACCAACCACAAAAGCTTGCAACACATCTTTGATCAGAAGATGTTGAACATGAGGCAAAGGAGATGGATGCAATTGCTAAATGACTATGAATGTGAAATCAAGTACCATCCGGGGAAGGCAAACGTCGTTGCCGATGCACTTAGTAGGAAGGTGAATACTAAGGTGCCAAGGGCAAGAATTAGCCACTTACAAGTAAGAATATCTCTAAGAGATCGTTTCTTAGAAGACCAAGCAAAGGCCTTTGAAGGGAAGAACATTAAAAAGGAAGCATTGTGTGGCATGGAAATGAGGTTTGACAAGGATGATGAAGGTATCTTATACTTCAAGGGAAGAGCTTGGGTACCGAAGGTGAATAGTTTAAGGGATGTACTTATGAACGAGGCTCACAATACGAAGTATTCAATTCATCCGGGCGCGGATAAGATGTATCAAGGCCTAAGAAGAGATTTTTGGTGGCCTGGAATGAAAGGAGACGTAGCCCGATATGTGAGCCGATGCATGACCTGTGCGATGGTAAAAACTGAGCACCAAAAGCCATCTGGTCTTTTAAAGCAGCCAGAGATTCCCGAATGGAAGTGGGAGCAAATAGCAATGGACCTAGTGACGAAATTGCCTCGAACAAAGAAAGGTCATGATGCTATATGGGTGATTGTTGATCGTCTTACGAAATCAGCCCATTTCATTCCCATCAAAGAAGATTGGAACACCGAGCATCTAGCTCGCTTGTACGTGGAGAAGATTGTAACACTACATGGCGTGCCTTTGTCCATAATATCCGATCGGGATGGTAGATTTACCTCACGTTTTTGGGGTCATGTGCAAGAGGCAATGGGCACAACACTAGCATTAAGCACGGCTTACCACCCTCAAACGGATGGACAAAGTGAGCGAACAATACAAACGTTGGAGGATATGTTAAGAGCTTGTGCATTAGAATTTAGTGGAAGTTGGGATGAGCACTTGCCTTATGCTGAATTTACTTACAATAATAGCTACCACTCTAGCATACAATGTGCACCGTTTGAAGCTTTATACGGACGCAAGTGTAGATCACCCATGTGTTGGATAGAAATGGGCGAAAGAAGTCTAGCCACCGTTGATTTTGTCCAAGAAACAACGGACAAGGTAGCTATCATTAAAGAAAAGCTTAAAGCCGCCAGAGATCGGCAAAAGAGTTATGCGGATCAAAGAAGGAAGCCCCTAGAATTTGAAGTTGGCGACAAAGTGCTCTTAAAGGTGTCGCCATGGAAAGGAACCGTGAGATTCGGTAAAAGAGGAAAGTTGAGTCCTCGATACATTGGACCATTTGAAATTGTGGCTAGGATAGGCCCCGTAGCCTATAAATTGAAGTTACCCCAAGAATTAGGGGATGTTCATGACACTTTTCATGTGTCAAATTTGAAGAAATGCGTGGCAGATGATTCGAAAGTAGTTCCACTCGAGGAACTACGAGTGGAAGATAAGCTCCAATTTCGCGAGGAGCCAATAGAAGTTCTTGACCGCGATGAGAAGCGCCTTAAGAGAAGCAAAATCCCTATCGTTAAAGTCAGATGGGATACGAAACGCGGACCCGAATTTACATGGGAACGTGAGGACTTCATACGTGAGAAATATCCGCACTTACTCCCTAAGCAAACTCAAATTCCAGGACGGAATTCTTCTAAGGGGGTAAGGATGTAACAACCCTACTTCTTAATATTATATACGTGCTAGTTAGGTTGTCTATGTTCCCGCAAGCCATAGTTATACTCGAAGTTAGTAGATAATGCCCTTAAATTAGTAATCTAAAACTATTGATTAATTCTAAATTCAAATTAATAAAATACGATTGAACAAAAACCTTAATGATCAAATCAAGTTATAATTAATAAAGCGAGTCTCACAAGTTGAGATAACAATTAGAAATCCTTATAAAGATCCAACAAATTGTACCATCAATCCAACTAAATAATATTTAGTCATAAAAATGCAATGAACAACTTAAAAATATTTATAACTCATAAAGTATATAAAAGTGTTTAAAAATCTATAAGTATATATATATATATACTTAAATTAAATACAAAGATGCAACCTATGGACCATGTAACAAGTTAAAACACAAAAATGTATACATACACATACACATACACGACATATATACATACAAATGCACTAAGAAAAATAACCAACTTATAATACAAACAACTACAAATTTACTCTTACAAAATATATACTTACTTCTAATATATACATACACCTCATGTACACAACTTTTTATAAAAAAAAATGAAAACCCCTCCAAATCCCTCCCTTTAGGCCGGCCCCAATAACCACACACACACACACACTCATTTCAAATTTTACACTCTTACACTTCCAAGGAAAATAACACTCAAACTCTCTCTTCTCCCAACACACACATAACTCATTTTCTCTCAAAAAAAACTCTTCCTTTTCTCCCTCTCTTCCTCTTGAATTCGGCCAGCCCAAGAACAAAGGAAAAACAAAGCCATACTCATCTAAAAACTTGTTAATAATAAGGGTTTAGATTAGATTAAGCAAGGGTGGTGTTAAGCTAAGGTTTAAGGGTTAATATAAGGTTGAAACAAGGGTTATTTGGTGCAAGAAAGGCCACGATTTTCTGCCCTCTTTTTCTTCATCTCAAAGTGTTCTTCAAGGGTATATATCATTCTCTCTTTACTAGATTTATTTTGTTCTTGTATATATTCAAAAATTTTATTAAAGGTTCATGTTTTCTTTTAAAAACACACTTGATGAGGGTAAGTTGATAGGATCTTTCATGTCATGCTCATGCATGTTGAATCCATGAAGAAAGATCCAAGGATTCAACTAGTTTAAAGACCCAAAAGTGTAGATATATATAATATAGCTTTTGAAATGATTTTCTTGTGAAATATGGTCATGTTTATGTGTATATGTTTGAGGTTATTTTCTGGAAAATTTCATAAAAATATGTGCTTGATGTGGTATTATTAGATCCATAAAAGTTTGCACCAAAAAGTGTGGTTATATGATGATAGTTTGTAAAGAGACTTTTTGCATGGAAAGATGAATAAGTTTTTATACAAACTTTATGAATATTTTTCTGGATTTTTCTGGAATATTTCATAAAAACATGTTTTCATATTGATGGATTTGAGATGGATAAAGCTTTATGTTAAAAAGTATTGATTTAAGTGCATACATGCTAGATTTAAGAAGATTGGATTGTTGTTTGGATTATGAGATGGTTAGAGACTTGTGTCAACTGAAAAATATATTAAAAGTCATGCAAATATTCTGGAAAAATTTACAAAAATATCAATTATATAAAGCTTGGGTCAAAACATGTTAATATATGCTTGAAATCGTAAACCGAAAGCTTGTAAAAATGCATTTTGAGCACACACATGCACCATAACTTTATGACCATGAAAATATGATGAACATACTGGAAATATGACATATTAAAAGTATAAAACTCAAGTCATTTGATGCATGCCAAGAATAAGCTCAAAAATCGTCTTTTCGGGTCAAATAATCACTAACCGAAAGCACTAAATTGCACATATCACACCACCACCACCATCACGAATTGAACCACCAAAATATGATGAAATTACTTTGAATATTGAATTTAGGATGAAAATCCATTTTGAAGTACCTTAATAGCCTAAGAAATGAGGCTAAAATCACTATTTCGGTAAACGATTTTCAATTATAAAATCCTCAATTTAAGCAAGACACAACAGAGGTTGAATTGATATGAAATTGTGTTGATATAAGTTACCAAAAAGGGATGGAATTTTTGGACTAAAACTCTTGTGGTAATTTGTAAGAATTTCCATGATTTAATGAATTAAAATGGTAATTAAAAGATATATAAATTAATTAATAAATTATATAAACCATGAATCTGATCAAAGCTACTTAACCAATAATAAAAGTGACCAAAACCTACTGGGGAAAAATAATTACAAGCAAGGGAACAAGAAATATACAATTTAAAAGTAAATTATTAAGTAAAAGTCACTAATTAATCATTATTATTAAACAAATAGAAATAAGGCATAAATAAATATAAGAATCACAATGATACAAATAAAAAGGCTTGGAAATCAGTAGATAATCCATCTATAATTAACTATGAATTTTAGACATAATTTAAGGACTTAAAAATAATTATAAGGAATTATTTAATTAATAAATCAATAAAATAAGTAAATAATTAATTAAATAATATTAAATTAAATAAATAATTGTAAATCAGTAAGATATATCAACATTAATATCATGAGAACACAAATGTCAAATATGGTTATTAAACAAAGTATGCAATGGAAAATATATATAAAACAAAGTTAAACTACCGAAATTCCAATAACCGAACAAAATCGTATGAATGACCTTTACTACCAAATGTCTTCCAACCAAATGAGGTGAACAACATAATGTACTTGAATTCCATAATTAAACAACAACCAAAGTTGGGCAAGTCTACTAGCATACATCTCATGATCTAGTTTACTAGTCATGCAACACACACTTACGTTGTGCATATTTCGAATACCATGGTTTAGGCTTGCTTGAAGAAAGACACCACTAGCCGAACATCTCACTTTTGATCAGCCCTCTTTCACTCTCAAATCAAGTGAGTCATAGCCCCGTTTCAAACTATTTTATGTGTTTTAACTATCAGGGTGAAAAGCATGATATATAAGCTAAATTGCTTTTATTATTACATATATATGAAATGATTCTTGATATTATGGTTATGAAATGAAATTGTTTCGTATGTTCATTATGATAAATGATTTATATGATGAGCTTGAGTTTTGTCAAACCGCTTTCTTTGGTTTACTACTATTTACTCCGATTATGGAGGCCTGTAGTTAGTTAGTTGCGCAACTAGGTTTCGTCCACCCACCCATTAGTGTAACGGTGGAAGGTTGGTTGCCTTTGTGACAACCTCCACTTCCAGTCCGACCACGGGTGTTCTAGCTACCTTACTTAGGTCGTCTCCATGGCACGACCCCTTTTATATTATTATTATTACGGCACTTGATTGACAGCTTGTGCAAGATTTATTTATTTATTATTGGACTTTGAAAAAATGGTAGTAGCAGTGGCTCAAGCATTTACTCATCTAAGTTAATTGAATTATACCCTTGTGGTTATGTGATAATGATTTTATTATGATTGATTATAGTAAGTTGAACATATGCATTTCAAATGATATATTGGAGGTATACATGGGAATTTTTGGTGACTCTCAAATTTTTGGTTATGATGGGTATATATATATATATACTTTATGTTGTTAGTTAAAAACCTATGAACTCACTCAACTCTCGTAGTTGACACTTCTTCTTCTTCTTCATGCTTTTCAGGTTAAAGCTTTAGGTACGTAGCTTGGACCGCCCCTTTTGGACTCTAAAATGCTTGTGTGGTTGGACAAGTATTGCAAACATTTGATCATTTTAATTATGAATTTGGTTATGTAATGGATTTGGACGTCATCTTGAATTTATAATCTTTGGATTTTGAATGTCATTTGAATCTTGTGTTGACGTTTTATATTTAAATCTTTTGTACCATGTCGTTCTGTGGCATCTCGTGTTTCCGCCTTAGTTGGGGTATTACACAGTGGTCTTTGTAGAGGAGCCAACAGACGTCCCATAACTGTAGAGACAGGAACTGTCGCCTGAATAGGAGCAGACGAAGGCCTAGGAGCAACAAGTGTCGGCTCTGGCTCTTGACGAACTGTAGACTCCAGAGCAGCAGAATTCGTAACAGTCGTAGCCTCAGTAACAACTTGTGCACGGGAACCAATTCCTCTTATAATAAACTTTGGTCTCGACCTTCTCTCCCCAATAGTAACACCAGCAGCAGAAGTAGTAGACACTGAAGCAGGAACATCAGAAACTGAAGCTCTTAAAGCATCAACCGATGGAGTATCACCAACAACAGGTGCATGAGACCTCTCCATGGCTTCAGAATAAGCAGCAAACTCTCTATCAACTTCAGCTTGGGATCTTGCATGTCTTCTTCTTTTCTTTGGCAGTCTTTCTTCCTCTTCTTCATCTTCTGAATCCTCAACAACATTAACCGGGACTTCAGAAGGACCAACATCAACATCAACTGGAGCAGAGGTAGAAGTAGAGACTCCAGTAGATGTTGGTACAAGATTTGCGGGATCATCAACATCCTGCATGCAAAAAAATGGAACATAACACAATTTAAATGCATAATACCAATATTCATATAAAAGTGTTAACAAATACGAATGTTCCGATATCCAAATACATAAAATAGATCAAATCCAATCACTAGAATATCGAAGTCCCATGGCACAAGTATGACTTTCATGCTTAGGCCTTTCAAGGAGCTTCGTGAGTGGGTCCGCAATATTTTGATCGGTGTGAACTTTTTGAATACATATCTTTCCCTTTTCAACTTCATCCCTTATGTAGTTGAATCTCCGCTCAATGTGTCTAGTCTTTTGATGCGCACGAGGTTCTTTGATTTGAGCAATTGCGCCCTCGTTATCACAAAGAATTTCTAGGGGTTCTTGAATGGAAGGAACAACCCCTAGATCGGCAATGAATTTCTTCAACCATGCAGCCTCTTGTGCTGCCAAAGAAGCGGCGATGTATTCCGACTCTGTAGTGGACAATGCAACCACATCTTGCTTCGAGCTTTTCTAAGAAACAGCTCCTCCATTTAGAATGAAGATGTACCCCGATTGTGATCGAGAATCATCTTGATCAGTTTGGAAACTCGCATCCATGTAACCCTTTACAACGAGCTCCTCCTCACCAGATCCATATATTAAGAACATATCTTTAGTATTTCTAAGATATTTCAATATATTCTTGACAGTCATCCAATGACTATCACCTGGATTTTGCTGGTATCTACTTGTCATGCTCAAAGCGCATGACACGTCCGGTCTCGTGCATATCATAGCATACATGATGGATCCTATAGCAGATGCATATGGGATTCCACTCATTTTCTCTTGCTCAACTTTTGAGCTAGGAGATTGAGAAGTGCTCAATATAGTTCCTCTTTGAATAGGTACTAAACCTTTCTTAGAGTTTTCCATCTTGAACCTTTTCAAGATTTTATCTATGTATGCACTTTGGTTCAAACCTATTAAGCGCCTTGATCTATCCCTATAGATCCTTATTCCCAAAATATAGGCGGCTTCACCAAGATCCTTAATGGAAAAGCAACTTCCAAGCCAGGCTTTCATACCTTCCAAGGTTGGAATATCATTTCCAAATAGAAGAATGTCATCGACATATAATACTAGAAAAGTAATGATGCTCCCACTAGCCTTCTTGTACACACAAGCTTCATCAGCGTTTTTGATGAAGCCAAATTTCTTGACTTCTTCATCAAAATGACGATTCCAGCTTCTTGATGCTTGTTTCAATCCATAGATTGATTTCTTTAACTTGCATACTTTATTAGGATGTTTAGGATCGACAAAACCTTCAGGCTGATCCATATAGACATCTTCCTCAAGATATCCATTTAGAAAAGCAGTTTTGACATCCATTTGCCATATCTCATAGTCATAATGAGCGGCTATGGCAAATAATATCCTAATAGACTTTAGCATTGCCACGGGCGAAAAAGTTTCATCATAGTCGACCCCTCGAGTTTGAGTGAAACCTTTTGCTACAAGTCTAGCTTTATAAGTAAGCAAGTTTCCATGCATATCGTGTTTCAATTTGAACACCCATTTACTTCCAACTACTTTGGAGTTAGGAGGTTCATCAACCAATTCCCAAACTTGGTTATCATACATGGATTGCATCTCAGCGTTCATGGCTTCTAACCATTTGTCCGAATCCGATTTGGACATTGCATCATGGTAGGTGGTAGGTTCATCAGAAACCATCATATAGCATTCATCCATAAGAAATCCATATCTTTCAGGTGGATAAGAAGCTCTACCAGATCTACGAACGTTTTGTGTGTCTTGATCAACTCCTTGATCATCTTCAACATACTTTTGTTGAAAGCTAGTGTCACCCAAGTGTGTATCTGTCAGTGGTTCTTGATCTTCTTCAAGTTCCACTGTTCTAGAACTAGTTCCTTCCATAAGGAATTTAGTCTCCAAGAACTCAGCCTTTCGAGCAACAAATACATTTTGCTCATTAGGATCGTAGAAATAATATCCCAAATCATCTTTAGGATATCCTACCAAGATACATTTAGTGGATCGGGGTACTAATTTGCTTGAGGCATCATGTCTTACATAAGCCTCACAACCCCATACTTTTAAGTATGACAAAGATGGAACTCTTCCATGCCATATTTCAAAAGGTGTTTTCTCCACTTTCTTGGTTGGAGCCATATTTAAAATTCGGGCAGCAGAGATTATGGCATAACCCCAAAATGACAGAGGTAGTGAGCTTTTGCTCATCATAGAACGAACCATATCTAATAGGGTTCGATTCCTCCTTTCAGACACACCATTATGTTGTGGTGTTCCAGGTGGAGTTAGTTGTGAGGTGATCCCACAACTTCTAAGATGATCTTGAAAAGCATCACTTAGGTATTCACCTCCTCTATCAGAACGAAGAATTTTTATTGTCTTGCTGAGTTGGTTTTCTACTTCATTCTTGAAAATTTTGAACACTTCAAAAGCTTCACTCTTGTGTTTTAATAAGTACACATAACCGTAACGACTATAGTCATCGGTGAATGTAATGAAGTATCTTTCACCTTTCCTAGTCATTGGCTTAAAAGGACCACATACATCCGAATGTATGATACCTAATAAATCTTTTGCCCTTTCATTAGTGCCATTGAAAGGTGCCTTAGTCATCTTGCCTTGTAAACAAGATTCACATACATCAAATGAATCATTTGATTTTGTTTTCAAAAGACCATTCTTTTGAAGTGTTAGTATGCGATTCTTATTTATATGGCCAAGACGACAATGCCAAATATAGGTTTCACTTAAATCTAATTTAAGTTTCTTGGTGGTAGCTTGGTACATTGAGTTATCATATGTTGTGTTTTCATGAACCAATTCATAAATACCATTTATAGGCATGGCTTTAAAATAAAATACATCATTCATAGAAATATGGATATCATTGTTAACAAATTTAAAACCATATCCCACATGTCTTAAACGGGAAACTAAAATAATGCTCCTAGTCAAACTAGGTGCATACAAAACATTGTTCAATACAATTTCCAAACCACTTGGAAGTTTCAAAAGATAGTCTCCTTGGGCTTCAACTTGTACTTTCGCACCATTGCCCATAAAGAGACTAATGTCCCCCTTCTTGATGTTCCTTTTTCTTATGAACCCCTGTAACATATTACAAATATGAGTTCCACGTCCGGTATCCAATACCCATATGTAAGAAAAAACAGTATTAAGCTCAATATATATCATAAATATTGTACCTGAGGTTTGCCCTGCATCCCTCTTAGCTTTCAACTCTTTGAGATAGGTTGGACAATTACATTTCCAATGTCCTACCTCCCCACACTCAAAGCATGGGTCATTGACAGCAACCTTTTGCTTCTTCGGTTTTGGAGTATCCATTTTTGCCTTTCCCGTTCCTCTGTTGTTCTTTTTGTTGTTTCCCTTTCCTTTAGCAACATTTGCCTTTGGTTCGGGGTTGGCCCTTTTCTTTCCGCCTTCATTGATCATGAGAACGGGTTGAACCTTTCTTCCCATGCTAGTCTCGGCCGTTTTGAGCATCCCATGGAGCTCAGAAACGGTTTTGTCCCATCCGTTCATGTTATAATTTAACACGAAGGTCTCAAATCTCTTAGATAAGGAGTTGAGGATCAAATCCGTAGCCAACTCGGTTGAAACGGGACAATTTAGCCTTTCGAGGCGATCAATGTAGCTTTTCATTTTAAGAACATAAGTTGAGACGGGTTGAGAATCATCCATCTGACATGCATGAAGCGCTCGAACCGTTTCGAAGCGTTCAACCCTTGCTTTTTGTTGGAACATTTCCTTGAGTTGGGTAATCATGTCGTATGCCCCATGGTGCTCGAACTCCTTTTGGAGTTCGGGAGTCATACTCGCCAACATTATGCAACTAACTTGCACGGAGTCCTCGACATATTTAACCCAATCATTGTAGGCATCAACATTTGTTTCTTCGGGCTCATCGGGAATAGGATCGTCTAGTATATAGGATTTCTTTTCATGCTTGAGAACAATTCTCAAGTTACGAAACCAATCCACAAAGTTGTTTTGGTTAAGACGTTCCTTTTCAAGGATGGATCTTAGTGAAAAATTATGGACGTTTGGGTTGGGGTTGATTGGATTGTTAGCGGCCATCTACAAGATTAAAAAAGTCTTTATTAGTATTTTCGATATCAAATATAAATTTTAATTGTTAATACCCTTTTATGTCTCATGGACAGTTAATAATTAAAATCTAGAATCCAACGTTACATTTAAATGATGGTTAGGTGACCTTTATCATTATTTAAATTAACAAGGTAGTCAACGTTTGTCAATTGTAACACTTTACAATTTCTAGTGGTATGGGATCGGTTTTAACATCTTATGTTAAGTCGGCATGTTTAATCCCATCAACGCCTTTGGTTACCATGCTTCGGTGACCCTAATCACATGGCTTCCAAATGAAGTTGTCACACTTATACACACATGTAAATTTATCTATACAAAATGGTTAGGTGACCTTTATCCCACAAGTATAATGAATTTACCTTAACTTATAAGTTCCCTCAAGGTAGTTAGGTGACCTTTATCCTACAAAGAGTTCCCAAATAATTAAGTGTTGTATAAAGGATGGCGTTTTAACTTGTTTTTAAAGGGTCGTTTGAGTTTTTATATTCTAGTTAAAACTTTGTTTCATGATGAAAATTTTGAAATCCATATTTCAAAGTTCTTTTATAAAATCCATTTTTTATAATTGTAACCATTAACTTTTAATAAAACTCATTTTATTTTACCAAGTTAATGTCAATTTTAAAACCAATTTTTTAAACTTTTATGTATGTCATCTAGTTTGTAGTTTTGAACATCCACATGACAATATTATCAAATAACCACACAAACATAACAAACATAATAATAAGTGCACAACATTAGCCAAAATAGCCCCTAAACTCTTTAAAGCCTTCTTGGAGATTAAATTTACAAGGAAAAAAAAAGCAACTAGTCTACTTATTACATTCCAAATGAAATAAATAAAATTACATAACCAAATGAATGAAGAAAATCCTATTTAACTATTACAACCATTGAATAATTAAATAAAATACAAACACATCCACACATCACAAACAATCACAAGGTCTTTTGGCTAAGTTGTGACACTATAATACACAAACAAAGAACCCTTTTCTTTGTGTATATATTTCGGCCCAAAACCAGAAAATTTTGGCCAAAATATATATTTTGTCCAAACAAAAAATCAACTTTTGATGCATGCATCCATATAACCGGCTCTAGATGCCATTGTTGGGCCTTTTAGGGTTTTATCAAAGTCATATTTTCCTTATAACATGAAAAACGCAGCGGAAGAAATGAACCTTTCATTATGTTATATGTAGTTAAAACCAAATTTTAACTTATAAAAGAAAACCCCAAACAATAAGGATCCATGTATATGAATGTCATGCAATCAAAATAACAACCATAGGGTGTTTAGAAGACTACCTTCTTTCAAGCTTATGAGAAGGGTGATATGAAGAAGATGATGTTCTTGAATAAGCCAAGTCTTCAAAATAGAAGTACCTCAAGCTTGCATACCCCAAGCCTCCAACAAACACCCAAATATGCTAGGATTTAAACTTGAAAAACCCTTATCTTCTTCCTTGTTTGTGCCGAAAATAAAGAGAGAAAAAGAGAGAGTTTTTGCACTTGAGAGTTAAGAGAACACTATTGCAAATGCATGTATCAAGTGTGTGTTTCCAATGTTGCTAGTGGGTTATATAAAACAAGCAAATGCATGTGTGTTTTGGGTGAGAGGGGGCCGGCCCCAATGTGAGATCACATGGGTCTCACCAACTCAAAATTCACATGCATTTTCCTTTTATACAATATATATAAATGTATTATAACATGTTATATACCTTATGTAACATATTATGTATTATACACAACACACATAAGTGTTTATTTTGCCAAATAAACACATTCACATATTTCTCAAAATAAATTATCCATATAATTTACTTATATTCTCAAGTACACATATTTAGAAACCATTTTCTAAATGCTTCAAGTATTGATATTTATTTAAAGATCATATCATATAAATAAATATCATAAGTGTTTGTCTAACTTGTTATTGGGTATGACCTGACTTGGATCATCACATACTAACCACGTTAATTTAATATGTGTCTTGGGCATACGAAATTCCAACATTACTGTTTGGTGATCACTGATGATTACTCGAGGTACTCATGGGTATTCTTTCTGAAGACCAAGGATGAGATTGTCGAACGATTAATGGATTTTGTCAAGCAAGTTGAAAATGTCCATGGAGTCAAAGTTAAGAGAATCAGGAGTGACAATGGTACTGAGTTCAAGAATAATACTATTACTGTATTTTGCTTGACCAAAGGAATTCAACATCAATACAGTGCACCATATGAGCCGCAACAGAATGGAGTGGCTAAACGGAAGAACAGGACTTTAATTGAGACAGCTAGGACGATGCTTGCTGATTCAGGGCTTCCTATTACTTTCTGGGAAGAGGCAGTGAATACAGCTTGTCACATTCTGAATCGGGTTTTGACAGTTAAACGGTTTAAGAAGACTAGTTATGAACTGTTGCACAACAAAAAGCCCAATTTACAGAATGTTGAGCCTTTTGGTGTTCCGTGCACTTTTCTTAAAACTCTTCCTCAAGGGAAATTTGAACCTAAATCTGAGGAGGGTTTTTTTCTGGGTATGTACCAAGTACACCGATTAGGGTGTGTATAATCAAAAGACTGGCAAAGTAGATCTGGTATAAATGTCGTAATTGTCAGTCATAAACTGTTGTACACCTTGGTCCTGCTAATAATTTTTTGTTATGATGGTGTCTTCACTTTTCGTGGTCCTGTTTCTTTTGCAGGTGTTCCAACAGTGGAGGATGTCGTTACTCTTCATGATCCTCTGGATGGTGGACCGGTTTCTGGTTCTTCTTCACCAATAGTTGAGCCTACTTCTAAATCTGGAGAATCTAGTGGGACAAAAGTAGCAGATTCTATCTTAGAGCCTGCTCCTATCGTTCCTACTGATCCTTTGCATGTACCTCTACCTGATTCTCCTTTCTATGATACTGATGACACGGAAGGTGAAACTCAGGAAGAGCCTAAAACTCCAGATTATAAAACTCCAGAGCAACATGTGCAGACGAATTTGGGAGACGATCTTTTAGTCGATAAGGTTCCTCAAACTAGGGTCAACAAGGATCATCCAGTCGAGCAAATCCTTGGTGATGCTTCTGCCTCTGTTCGCACAAGGAATCAATCTAAGAAATGGTCATGTATGTTTGCTGAAGTTAAGGATACCGGGGCAATTACTTGGTACTTGTATATTGCTTTATCTCTCAGGTTGAGCCTAAAATGGTGGTATGGCTCTTAGGAACCGTCGTGGGTTGAGGCGATACAAGAAGAATTGGCTCAGTTTCGAAAGCTTGAGGTATGAAAGTTAGTTGACTACCTCGGGTGAATCTCTTTAACAAGCGTTGGGTTTTCGTTGTAAACGAGATGACAGAGGTGTAGTTACTCGAAATAAGGCTCGATTGGTGGTTAGAGGATTTGAGCAACAAGAAGGCTTTGATTACGATGAGACATTTGCACCTGTAGCTAGACTTGAAGCATTCGATTATTTCTGGCATATGCTAGTATAAAGGTATTAAGGTGTATCAGCTTGATGTCAAGAGTGCCTTCTGTATGGAGACATAAAGAAGAAGTGTATATAGAACAACCTGCCGG
>NW_025215650.1:0-21101 GCF_010389155.1 Erigeron canadensis | reverse complement strand
CGAATGAATCCTGGATCCATGTAAGTCCAAGCCCATACTAGTGCAGCATCAATCTACCATCACTTCTTGGATTCTCGAGATTTACCTGAAAAGTGTACTAAACAAGGTCAACACTAGGTTGGTGAGGCGTTCTTGGGAAAGAATTGAACAAGAACATGTATCGATGTAACCAATACATAATTAACATCAAGCATGATGTAAGTTTGCACACTTGTACCCAATGTACTTAATAGCACGTTGTACCTCATTGTACTCAATTGCACGTAATGTACCTCATTGTACTCAATTGCATGTAATGTACCTCATTGTACTCAATTGCACGTAATGTACCTCATTGTACTCAATTGTACATAATGTACCTCATTGTACTCATTTGCACATAATGTCCCTCATAGTACTCAATTGCACGTAATGTACCTCATTGAACTCAATTTCACGTAATGTACCTCATTGTACCAATTGCACATCATGCACCTCATTGTACCTAAGTGCACATCATGCACCTCATTGTACTCACATAACCAATAACACCATGTGTATATACTTTGTACGATACTACTTTTGAAAGACCTTTGATGCTTATATATAGGGTCACCCGCAACCTTCCCACCAATTTTCAACCTTTCAAAGGCATTACCGTCCTCCATATATACATAACTAACCTATAACAACTCAACATACATATACAATAACCATACAACAAATCACATAATTGCACCTCTACAAAACCATTACACAACATGTAAATCCATAAATCCATCAATGTCTCTGTAACACCCCGCTAAAGCGGAATATACGGGATGCACAGATAAGCACAATTGCACACAGTACAAGGTCCAACACAACCAATAACATTAATAAAGGAAGAAGTATGATAGTTATTACAGAACATGGGGTATACCCAGAGTAGTTAATATTCAAAAGACAGATCAATTGTCTTAAAGTACCAAAGTCTTGAACTGAATAAGCAAAGGAAAGTCTTCACAGCTCTTGGTCTTGAATGCTTGAACAGTCGTCAAATGAAATGAGCTTAAAGAGGAAGACTCCTATGCTAAGAGACCTACTAGTCTAGCCTAGAAAGCATGTAAGTTCAAAAGGTTAAACTACGAAAGTAGTTGGTGAGATTCACATAAAGTACTATTTGGTATACATATAAATAATATGTAGAGTAAGAACAAGGTCATAAGATCTGTACGTTTAACAAAAGTACTTTGTAATAGTAAGAACAGTACAAGAACAAATAATGAACTATAAATGTATTGTCACTGCTAACCCGATTGGCCAGAACTGAACTGTAAATGTGAAGATATGCTCATAATGGTCACGTAAGCCTAGTAAGATCTAGATCGGAACAAGAACATATAATATGCATCCTCCAGAACTACGGAGAATGAGGGTGGGCCTACCCTAAATAGCGCTGTTCATAATTACCTACGGTTCAATCCCTGAACTGGGGGATATGAATTGATAGCAGTGAGTAAGATCTGAACAAAAACAAGTAAGGAGTAGAACATGGTAAAAAACAAGTACAGTAGTATAAATGTATTTAAGGATCTTGCCCATTCAAGACTTAAATACCCTTTTTAAATAGTTAAGAATCTTATCATAAGTATCTCATAAGATCATAAAATAGTATGTAAGATAGTTCAATAACATATATATAAGTACAAATAGCTTTCATGCTTTTCAATCCCCGATAAAAGAACTTGAACAAAATGTATGAAAGGGGGATTAGTGAACTCACAGTGATCCGGTACAAGCACAGTTTATAAGCACAGAGAACAAGCACAGAGATAGATAAGTTATATCTATCAAAATCCAAGCACGACTTGATGGAAGCCTATGTACAAGTCATTGATCATAATAAGTACGCATATTAGTTGATGTGATTAATTAATCATTGAAATGTCCTTGATGAACTGATGATTTGGCCCTTGGTGATTCTTGGACGTTTTGACTCAAAATGAGTTTGAATGAACTTAGGTACTTGAACCGGACTCGATCTGAACGTCTTTGAACTCACACATATGTCATTATAATGTTAATTAGTTGAAGATGTCTTTAATGCTGATTTTTAGCCTTAAGAACTTAGCTTGGTTGTTCATAGAACTTGCACTTTAATGGTTAAGATGAATCATGACTTTAATGTACTGGTCTAGTGGTTAATTCCAAGATCTAGTCGATTTAAGTTTAAGTATGCCATATTATAGGAACATGATCATTTTATTTTCTGAATGCACAAGATCGTATTATAGTACATGAAATGGTACGAATATGGAGATAGTCGTATTAGGAACAAATGCCATAATTGCCTAAGTGGCAAGATCGTCTAGGGACAAGATCGTCCTAGGGACCAGATCGTCCTAGGGACAAGATCGTCCTAGGGACCAGATCATTTCAGAGTTCAAATGCAAGAAGATCATTTCTAGTTCAAGAACAATTGTTTGAGCAAAACCAATCTAGAAGATTAGCTACCCAAGAAGTGTGTGATTCCCAATCACAACAACTTCGAATGAAGAACAAAACAAACCAAAAACCCGAGACGATCTTTGAGGAGATCGTTTTAGGGTCAGAGGGCTGGGACGATCTTGAGGGGATCGTCCTAGCTCAAGAACAGGCTGAACAACACGAGTACAAAAGACGAATGTCTAGATCGATTTTTCAGGACTTGTTTGGACTTAGCACTAGTACAAATATACTCAATAACATTATCTAATAACACTTTTAATGATTCCAAGATCAAATATAACATAAACAAGTCGTGACCTTCAAGAACAAGTTGTACCTTCATTTTCAAAAATGGGTTTTGTAGATTAAAGCATGTTATGACCCAAATTTGTTCATACAAATGTTATTAAACACATATAGACACAAACCCATTAACTTTTAACACGATTTTCATTCAAAAATTGGACCAAATCACCAAGAACATGAACTTGAAAAAGTACATTTTTAATTTGCTCAAAAACCCATCAAATGTTGTTGTTACCTGAGAAATGATTCAAGGAGTGTGTTTTGATTATCACAAGGATGCTAAAAGTACAAACGATTTCGATTAAACGTTTCAAAATCAAGAGATGTCCTAGTGTGTGTTTTATGGTGTTTTGGTGTGTGTTCTAGTGAGAGAGTAAAGAGATGGAGAAGATGATGAACACGGTTTTCTCTTTCTAACTCTTCTATTTATAGTCTTCCCATAATACATGAACTTAATAAATGTAAGGACTATTTATGAACATTTTGAACTAGAACTTTTATGAACACAAACGTTTACGAACCGAACTTTAGTATTTCATCGTATTTAATCATAAACTCGTCATATAAATCAAGATTTAAGATCAAATTGACCTACATATAAGCACATAATTGGGTCTAAGGTACGTCAAGAACTTAAACAAATTAAACTGTCTAGCCGTTCTAATGGCGAAAGTACGATTCGAGGAACTTATCTAGAACATTTCTAAGACGGTTGTTACAACCTCCATAACAACCATGTACATCAATGGCCCTCACACGTGTATTCACATAATGAACTACCTCAAGATATTTAGAGTACGCATAGTAAGCAAGAACAAGTAATAATGATAACAACAATTATTCTAACAAGTCCTATGTTTTCATGCATTACACACATTGTCCCTATATTGTCCTCTTGTCCTTCATAATGTCATCACCCAAGACACTCAAACATATGCACAATCAAGTCATATCATCGATCAAGAAATCAAGTATATGCACACTTGAACTATGTCATAAATCAAAGCAAACATATAATTGCATACTCAAACAAGTCAACACAAAAGTTGTACACTTTTCAGTCTGAATCTCAATTGAGTAGGGAGCTATGAAACTCACCTGTGACGAGCAATAACAAGTTAAGATCAAGCTATGAATGTCCAACGAGCGTCAAATGTCCACAACCGAAACTTCAACAACGATCTCAACCTACTTTAGAACATCACATCATCACAAATGAAATCCAACAATGAGGTCTAACTTTCTATACTATGTCACAATCCCTAAAGGTATTAGAAGTGGTTTAGGAACATTTAACAATAATTGAAGAGTTTTGGTTAAATACAGTCTAATGACTTAGCACCAAAAATTGACATGGAAATCAAAGTGTTTAGATTTGAGTTTAATCAATTTTGTTGGCCTTAAAATGATGTTATAAGACTCCCCTAAAAGTTACAAGTTGATTGAATGTAAAACGAAACGGGAACCGAAAAAGTAGCCGAAGAGGGCAGTGGAGCACGACTCTTGTGCAGAGCAAAGGCCGTGCTAAGCCTCTCAGAGGCCGTGCTAAGCCTGACGGGCATAAACCCCATTTTTCAACCCAAAACATTAATAGGACCTCAAAATCGATTAGGAGAAGCTTCAAGACTTGAAATCAAGAACAAATGGACATAACCCACATCATAACTCGACTCATAACAACAATTCCTTGTCCAAGTTCGTTCTTGACCCAATTCAAACCCTAAGAACCCTAGTTTTGACTCAAACCCGTTTTTGAACCCAAATCGAACAAGAACTCATATGATTTGACTATGAAACATGATTATTAACATAAAATGATGAATTTGAGATGAGTTTAACTTACCAAATCTTCTCCCAAGTGTCAAACCCGTTTTTGAGCTATAATGGAAGATTTCTTGCATTTTGAATTCCAAAATTTTGATATGATGAAGAAATGATGATAATGATGATGATTCTTGTATAAATCTTGCTCAAACAACACTAATTGAAGAAGAAATTTAGAGATTGAGAGAGATGAGTATGTGTGTGTGTTCTTGGGTGTGTTTAGAGAGATAGAGTGAAAGAGAAATGAATGGATGGGGAAAGATAAGAGTAGGGTGAGTTGGGTAGGTCATAGGTTGGGTGAAACCCATGGAGGATCCATTTCATGTTTCTAACTAGATTAAATGTCGTCTAGCGCCGTAAAGCCAATTAATCTAAATGTCATCTCAAGATGTAAACTCGATTAGCACGACTAATGACCTCAACTAGCACATAAGTCCCAAATCGAACGATAAATTGATCTATATGAACACATTGCACTTAAATGAACTCCAAGTTGCACTTGAACTATATTAGCCGACTCGATAATTAGTTAAATTGTATATATGGTCAAATGCTCAAAGTCACAATTGTTACATAGACAAAGGGTTGTTGATTCGTGATTGGGTACTAGCATACGGTATATGGGAGTCTAGTGTGCGATAGTAGAGGGGTTTTACTTTAAACCCTAACTAATAATAATAAACTTATTATTAATATTATTGAAACTTTTGCGTAAAGGTACACATTTCGATCCTTTACTTTGTTAATTAATGTGCTTACATATACTTTCTTATCCGTTGCATACTCGTGATTTGTTATTTATTTATATGCTCATATTCTAACAGTGGTGTCACGAACCACATATGTGATTTATTAGTTACAAAGATCAGAACTTTGGTTTGTTAATAATTAAATAATTAAATTAGTTTTCTTATTTTTTTTAATTAAATCGATTTTAATTAAATAAAAACTAGGGTTTTATCTAATTAAATTCAACCTAAATTTAATGGTTAATTGACACCCTCTAAGCAAGTTTTGATAATATGGATTGACATGTTTATTAGATATAAATTGCATGTTGTGTACTTTATTTATTTAAAGTAGTTAAATAAAAGACAAAATCATAAAGAATTCATGCAAAATTCTTTGTGATTATTACTGAGATATAGAGATATAAATAGCTTAGCATAATGATCCAATAATTAGGGTTAACTATTTGATAATTGTGTGACTATGTGAATTTTTCATGTAATTTTCCTGCTTTGCGACAGTTCACTAAAAAATTCATATAAAATCAACCATAATGAGTAAGGACTTGTTCTTTGGACTGTAGATGCTCAACACATAGGTCTAATACTTTTTAGTTCTGGTCTAAAGCTGAATCGGACCAGAAACGGGTCCAAACAGGTCGTGAAGATGCTGGAAATTTCCAGTCAGCATGTTTATGTGAATTACTTGTTAATTAAGTTGTTTAAAGGCTTACGCAATCAAGGTAATTTGATGTATGTGGTCCTATTCTTTGAAGGGGGAGCTGACTTAGACATATACATGAACCATAGTGACCATGTTAGGTGACCCACCTTAACTCGTTGCATGATTAATAGTTAATAAGTTAGTATGTGTATTATTTTGCGTATTTATTGAGGTATAAATGGTGATTGCAAAATTGTTTCTTGGAAAAAAATAACTTTGTAGATGCAGATTCGTTGTGACAATCGAAACATAGATTTGATTATCGTTTGTAATCATTTAAATAAGAACTTGTGTTGATATTTAATGATTACGTTTGAACTTCAATATTATATCTGTTTATGTTTTATATTGTGTTTGTGTGTTATATATTGTTTTGCAGGTACAAGAACATAGAATCAAGGTTTATAAGTGTCGTAGAACACTTAAACGATGATTGGATGTTATGTACGAGCCTAACGAAGTCAAACAAAGAGTCAAAGGCACGTCCCTCGTGCTGACGTCATCAGCATGAAGGATTACCCTCGTGCTGATGTCAGCACGAGGTAGATTGACTTATTGTTAATTCGGGCCTAATTACGCGATTAAGGCCGAAGCCTATACAACCAATATCAACTAGTATAATACAAGACCTAATCTACGGAATTAGGTGAATCGTGGTGAATGATTGACGAATTCTTGAGAGTTATTCACGAATTAACGATCTAAGGTTATTTGTTCCTTCGTGTGGTCTCCTATACGAACCACAAGCCTTGTGCATCTCTTGGGTTGGTTAATTGCTTATTAATCAACAAAAGGCAATAGCAATCTAGTTATCTTAAGAGGATTCCGCACTCTTGACATAACGAATCACGTCTTATTACGATCCACGCAACAATAAGGCACCTTACAAGTGGTATCAGAGCCCTAAGGTTGATTACCAGAAGGTTTAAGATCGTTTGATTGGCTATTGATTGCAAATTCGTTCGAAATTCGTGTTAATTTGCGTTTTCGTGCTCTCCTTCGTGTGACACTTCGTGCTTACGTCAGCACGAGGTTGGTTTTTGCTTCGTGCTTACGTCATTGTCACTTCGTGGACTTTGTGTCACGTGTGACTCGTGTGACTTAGTTTTACTTCGTGCCACGTCAACACGAACTACCCTTCGTGACTTAGGTCGTGACGCGGTACTTCGTGCTCTACTTCGTGCCACGTGCACTTCGTGAAATTCATACAGCTTCGTGCCACGTGACTTCGTGCTTCGTGCCACGTGACTTTGTGCTTCGTGCCACGTGACTTCGTGCTTCGTGCCACGTAACTTCGTGCTTCGTGTACTTCGTACCAAGTGTCCTTCGTGCCACACGAACTAAGTAGTATTTCGTTTCACTTAAATTCAAAAGATTCGAAATGACGACTTTACCAGCTGCCGCAAACTCACCCAATGCCTTACTAATCAGCCAGATGATCATGCATGATCATGAGGTTGGTCGAGGTAATACACCTCCAAAGCTTTTCCGTATGGAAAATTATTGGATGTGGAAGAGACGTTTTGAAGACTACATTCGTCTCACTGACATGGAAATGTGGCTAGTAATAACTCAAGGTTTTGATTGGCCTTCATATGAGAAGAACGGAGTGATCGGTAGGTACACTTATGCTGATATGCCTATTGAAGAACGTAAAAGATACGCTGTTGAGGGAAAGACATTGTCTACTCTTACTATGGCCTTGCCTCAAGATAGTGTACATTTGTTTAAAAAGTACATTACTTCAAAGGATTTATGGGATGCTCTCGAAAGATATTGTGAGGGCGATGTAACTTTAAAGAAGAACCGTATCAAGCTTCTCAAGCGCCAGTATGAAGCCTTTAATGGACTGAAAGGGGAATCTCTTGATGAGATTATTATTCGATTCAGTCATCTAACCACTGAATTGTCATACTTTGAAGTTGTTTATCCTCAAACTGAGCTAGTTGATAAGTTTCTGGATTCACTGCCTAAAACTTGGACTGATTATGTTCATCAACTTCAAGATGATCAGGAATACAGTACATGGGATTTTGAGAAGGTAGTCTCCAAGCTGAAGAACAGAGATATGAAGAGAAGGATTAAGGACACTCACTCAGATTTTACACAAGATCCATCCTTATATCATGCTAAGTCTGTTCATTTAGCAAGTTCCAGCTCAGGAAATAATGCATTTCTAAGTGGTGCAGAAGCTACACCAATAGTAGATGCTGATGGTATTGCCAGATATGTTGCTTTTGACAATTCAAATTCAAATGTTAAGAGCAATGCACAATCTTTCCACTCTATGCCAATGAGTATGAGTTCTGCAAAAGGAAGAATGAGTATTTACTCAGCCTTTGTAATGCTCATGAAGCGTTTATTGGGGGAAAGGTTATTGATCCTGCAGTAATTGATGAGGATTACAATCAAATAGATCCTGATGATTGGAAGAAATGGATCTACAATGGCAGCTTGCTATGCTTACTATTAAGGTCAGAAGATTCACTTAGAGAACTGGTAGACCTATAGGTAATGGCACTAAAGGCTTTGACAAATCCAAGGTGAAACGTTATAATTGCGATGGATTTGGTCATTTTGCAAGAGAGTGTCAACGACCTAAGAGGATTGATAATACTGTTGCTGGTCGTCAAAATTATAATCAAGGCGGTGTTACACCAAATAATCATAAGACGCAAGCGATGATTACATATCCTGTTACTCCACAGCAGCCAGTTTTGTCACCATTTTCGGAGTCAAAGGCTGTCGTTGTTCAAAATCCAGATGGTACTTATCAATGGGATACACAATCCGATGATACCTCGAATCATGCCTACATGGTAGAATCATATGATGAGGTAGCTGCAACGATTGATTATGCCGTGTACTCAAGTGAAGAAAGTGCATCTGAGACAGTACAGAAGAATATGTGTAATGTTGCTAAGACAGTAAGATCTGAGAGTGAACAAATGACTACAGTAAAAGCATCTGAAGAAAAGAAAGAGTCATCAAATCTTGTTGATGACATTTCTATGAAGAGCATTGAAGAACAGATGAAGAACTTTGAGATACCTGAAGGTATGACAACTGAAAACTTCGTTGCATACATGGCAGATTGCAAGGCTGCAGATCAGAAGGTATCATGTTCTTTATCTTCTATAATTGATGTATGTAGAATGGTGTCAGATTTAAAACAAGAAATATTGAAACTAAAAGAGAATTCAACTAGTTTAATTGATGAAAATGTTATCCGTGAAAAGGAAGGTGATGAGTCTAAAGATTCCGATTTACTTCTACAAGATCACCAACAAACTAAATTAGGTTTTAATCCAGATGAAGTAGTATACTATACTTTGAAAGACTGTGATACAGTTTTTTATGATAAAGAAGTATCTATAAATAGGATTGAACCTAAAACAATAATTGATAAAGTTTGGTGTGTAGAAAATAAAGAAGAATGGTTAGCCGAACAAATTCCATATAAGGATAGACATTATGCTCCTTTTAAACCAATAACAAATATGGAAGAAGCAATACAGACGCTTGATACCATAAATGAAATGAAGGAGTATGGTATACCAATCCCTGAAATAGAGAATGGTCAATCTAGAAAACAACAAGTAAAGAAATGCTATACTTGTCGTGAGAAAGGCCATATAGCTATTGAATGTCCAAATAGGAAGGTCAAGAATCCTAAGAATGACAGTCAAGTCAAGTCAAGGATGTTAATGATATTCCTAATCCTAAAGGGAAGGGTAAACTAGTTGAACAAGTACTTCACCAAAGTTTATGAGTGCATATAAAAGGATTATTATGAGGAGTATGCAAAAAGACATCCTGATAATAAAAATGCACAGAATTATGTTAAGTTACTTAGAAATGTTTCATATGGAGAGTCTATTGTTACAGATCAAAAGAAAAGTGTCAATAGATCCAAGACTCCAAAACGACAGGGACCTTCACAGAATACTACTTTTAGTAGTGTAAGTCCGAGTCGTTCTCGTACACCTCAAAGGAGTAATTCACCTAGGAAGATGACTCAACAAAATCGATCTCCTCCTCTAGAATTAATAGTTCGTCTAAATTCTATGATCGATTAGGGAGTCAACCTAGATTTGGTACTCACTCACCAAGGAATTCACCTCCTAAGACTCGTTTCACCTCACCTAAGAAACAGTCTATGACATCATCTTCATCCAAGGCTCCATTAAAGAGCGATGGATATTGGACCGAATTAATCATTAGAGATGAATTCGGCAAACTAAACCTCAAAAGGTTTGGGTTCTCTTTAGAAACTAACCATCTTATTATCTGATGTGCAGGGAGAACCAAGGAAGCCTATTAGTCTTTGGTATGTTGAAAGTGGATGCTCTCGGCACATGACAGGGGACAAGAATGTTTTGTCCAATTATGAAGATGTAAATGGTTCGTACGTTAGTTTCGCTGGTCCCAAGGGCGGCAACATCTCGGGCCAAGGTGATGTTGTCAATGGGAAGATTACGCTGGAGAAAGTCAAGTATGTGGAACAGTTATCACATAATTTATTAAGTGTTTCTCAGATTTGTGACAAGGGTAATACTGTCCATTTTAATGAGAAAGAAGTACTTATATTGAAACCAGGATATGTTATTCCTGAAGACTAGATCATGCTGAAAGCTCCTAGGAAGAGAGACATCTATGGCCTTGTGTTAGGTGTTGATAATCCAGAGGAGTCTGTTTGCTTGTTATCAAAAGCAAACGAATCTGAATCGTTATTATGGCATAGAAGAATGGGACATATCAATTTCCGAAAGATGAATGACATTGTCAAACATGGTTTGGTTGACGGCGTTCCCATGAAATTGTTTGGAATGGAAGACAAATGTGTACCTTGTCTGAAAGGTAAACAGCAAAAGTCTGCACATAAACCGAAACAAGTAAATTCTATCGCCAATCCTTTCGAGTTACTTCACATGGATTTATTTGGTCCAGTAAATGTAAGAAGTATCGGTGGGATGTATTACTGTTTGGTGGTTACTGATGATTACTCGAGATTCTCATGGGTATTCTTTCTTAAGTCGAAAGACGAAATTCTGCAGATTTTGATAAATCTCTTTGTCGAAACTGAAAACATTTATGGAGTTCGTGTTAAGAGAATCAGGAATGACAACGGAACTGAATTTAAGAATAATGTGATGGATGTCTTTTGTTGTCAAAGGGAATCCAACATCAATACAGTTCTCCGTATGAACCACAACAGAATGGAGTTGCTGAAAGGAAGAATAGGACTCTAATCGAGACAGCCAGAACTATGCTTGCAGATTCAGGGCTTCCTACTATGTTTTGGGCGGAAGCGGTGAATACAGCTTGTCATTTTTTAAATAGGGTTACTGTAGTTAAGCGTCATAATAAGACATGTTATGAGCTTCTACATAAGAAGAAACCGAATTTACAGAATGTAGAACCATTTGGTGTACCGTGTACTTTCTTGAAGTATCTACCTCAGTCAAAGTTTGATTCAAAGGTTGAAGAGGGATTTCTCATGGGTTATAAACCGGGAACATCAATTCGACGGGTTTACAACAAACAGACCGGCAAAGTTGATTTGGGAACAAATGTCAAGATTGTCAGTCATAAGCCCGCTATACATTCTGGATGTGGCAAAAACTTTGATTATGATAGTGTATTTAGTTCACTACATGGTCCTGATTCTTATTCAGATCCTGAGAAAGTTGATGATGTGATTATTTTAAGAGATCACATGGATAATACTTCTATATCTACGCCTACTCGGAATGTCGATACTACTCCAACCAATGTTCAGTCTACTACTGATGTTGATGAAAGTGGTAAGGACAAGGATAAGACACCAGATTCAGATGATAATGAACCCGAGAACATTACACCACATACTCCATCGAAGGTTACACTACCTGATGATGATCCTATTTCTGAAGAATCGGAAGATGATTTCAGCTCACCTGAGTTTCAGATTAGAACAAATTTAGGAGAAAGTCTGAATGTTGATTCGGTTCCTCAATATCGAATTAATAAGGATCACCCAGTTGAAAATATTCTTGGAAATGCTACAGAACCTGTTCGAACTAGAAATCAATTAAATAAGGATCTAACTAGTTTGTTCTGTGAAATGAAAGACACTGGATTGATAACTGAGTGTTTATATTCTGGTTTCATTTCACAAGTAGAACCTAAGAATGTTAAAGCAGCACTTCAAGATCCATGTTGGGTTGAAGCTATGCAAGAAGAATTAGCTCAATTTGAAAAACTTGGAGTTTGGGAGTTAGTAGATGTGCCTAGAGGTAAAGAACCGATTGGAACTCGTTGGGTATATAAATGCAAACGAGATGACAAAGGGATCGTTACCAGAATTAAAGCACGTTTGGTTGTTCAGGGGTTTGCACAACGAGAAGGATATGACTATAACGAAACTTTTGCACCAGTTGCTAGAATTGAAGCTATAAGGTTATTTTTAGCTTTTGCAAGTTTCAAAGGTATAAAGGTGTATCAGTTAGACGTTAAGAGTGCCTTCTTGTACGGTGAAGTCAAAGAAGAAGTGTATGTTTACCAACCACCGGGGTTTGAAGATCCAAATTATCCAAAAAGAGCATATCGATTGGATAAGGCTCTTTATGGATTGCATCAAGCACCAGAGTGTGGTATGAAAAGTTGTTGACGCATTTGTTGACAAATGGCTTTACAAGAGGATCGATAGACAACACATTGTTTATCAAGTGGAAGAAGCGAGATTATCTGATTGTACAAGTTTATGTGGATGATATCATTTTTGGTTCATCTAATATAAAGATGTGCAAAGAGTTTGAAATAAGCATGAAAAATGTCTTTGAAATGAGTGCTATGGGGGAATTACAATTTTTCCTCGGACTACAAGTAGATCAAAGGAAAGATGGATTCTTTATTCACCAGTCTAAGTATGTCGATGACATCTTGGAGAGGTTTCAAATGCTAGAGTCCAAGACATATGGTACTCCTATTCAGCAAAATCATGGTTTAGGAGTGCTTGATCCGAAAGATGAACTTGTGGATGCAACTTATTATCGTGCTATTATTGGCTCATTGATGTATCTGACTGCTTCGCGTCCAGATATTATGTTCGCTGTTTGTCTTTGTGCTAGATTTCAAGCTAATCCGAAAGAGTCACATTTGACTGCAGCAAAGCGTATTCTACGTTATCTTAAGGGAAACCAAGGGCTTGGTCTATGGTATCCAATGGGAGGAACGTTTGATTTTGTTGCATATACTGATTCGGATTTTGGCGGTTGTAACAATGACAGAAAGTCTACGACTGGAGGTTGTCAGTTGTTAGGAGGGAGATTAGTATCGTGGCAATGCAAGAAGCAGACATGTGTTGCTCAGTCTTCATGTGAGGCAGAGTATATGGCTGCTGGTAGCTGTTGTTCCCAGGTATTGTGGATTCAGCAACAACTTCGTGACTACGGTATGGATTTTCTTGATACTCCTATTAGAATAGACAATAAGTCAGCAATAGACATTACAAATAACCCTGTCATGCATAAGGTCACCAAGCATATTGATATTAGGCATCATTTCTTGCGTGATTGTGCCCAAAAGAAGTTAATTCATTTGGAAAAGGTTATAACCGATGATAATTTAGCTGATCTATATACCAAAGCATTTTATAAGACTCGATTTGAGAAGTTAATTCTTCTCAATGGGATGAAGAATGCTGATTCATATTAAATCTCTCAAAGAACTAATTTTGTAAGTTTGTGTCTGTAAATAGCTAGAGTCATAAAAATACAAAAAGAGTTCTTAGTGTCATAAAACCATAAAAATGTGAAAAATGAGAAAATGACAAAAATATGAAGAGATTTAAGTTAATGCTGTCAGATGATTAGAAGTGAGGATACTTAGCTTTTAAGTCTGCTTAATCGTAATATAACTGCTTAGTTCAGTGATTACAATTTGGGATATATTGGTAGACACAAAGTAGCAAGGTTTCCTTAATCTGAACTTAAATTATACAATGTTCTTGTGGGAAACATATTCAGATATATGGCTGGGAATGCTTGCTTTTCAGTAATGAACTGATCTGGTCCTTAAATTTTGTGAAAGATCTAGCATTACTATAAGATTTGTTCAATGTATAGGCAAAAACCTCTACCAATCATGAGCATGAAAGTAAATGTGATATTGTTATGCAAATGAAATGAATGTTAATTAAGGGGCTAATGTGGTCTTTGAGATTCGGACAAGTATGTCCTCAGGGTGTCTTCGTATACCTAGCCTACCTAAAGCTTCCAACTTGGGATAGGTTGTCAGAAAGTTCGCTACATGGGTCTCATAGAAAATCACGGGTTCCTTATAAATAATGAAATGCAAAAGCAAATAAGTGAAATCACAAAGTAATTAAATTCAGTTATCTAAAAAGTGTCTCATGATTTGTTAAGGATGTTTTTGAATACACATTGAATTTTTGTTATCCTAGTGCTTGTATCGATTACGGAAGTATATCTGAATGTGGGTCACATAAGTTCGCAAACTATTCAATGGCATATTAGGCTACTTGGGTTACATGGTGACTGTCCTTGGCCAGGGTATGTCGAAAGTGTCATAACTCAAAGGAAACTGAAAGTACTGAGTGTTTAAGAGGACAAATATAACGGTAATCGTGGTTGGATCACTGTTCATAATTAATAATAAGAGAATTATTTCTCACTTGCAGACTTATGTAAATGCTAATCTGATTAATCTGCATAAACATAAGATTTCTTGTACATAAATAAAGTAGCTTAGTTTTATTTTATTTTTGTTTACTTTTATTTTGTAATAAGTGTCATTTGTGTGTCAAACTAGTTCTTATTGCACGAGAGATTTGATAAGCATTAAAAGTCATAATTCTTAGTGAATTATATAAGTCTTAGTGCTTACGGTATAGATGTTTACAAGATGGATTTTCTAATTAATACATAAGTTGTTTAATTTAGAAAATGAAATGTTTTGGAAATTGAAAAGTCAAAATATTTTTGAATGTGTTTCAATTAAATTTTTGAAATTTCAATTGTTTTTGGTAGATAAGTATGCTTGACAAAGATTTGACTTACCTTAGATTTTATTTTATCGATAGGTTAAGCTTTTGGTTGTTTTGCATATTGATGATACTTTGTTGATTCTGATGCATTAATGAAGTTTGTTAAGTGTGCAGGTTACAGATAATAAACTCATTTTATATGATATCAAAATTTTTGATTCAAGGCAGAATTGTTTTCGCTTGTTTGTCAGCTCTTTGAATTGTATTGCAACGGACAACAAAAGGTGTTCAGAAATTGCTTCTACAGAGATTACAAGTGATACAATGATGATCTGCTTTAATAACCTAAGACTTAGTGTGATAGGTTATATTATCAAGATCACAACCTAAGATGTAATGTGATAGGTTGTTGATATGATATTTTGTCATACATTATACATTAAATGTGTTTTGATGTAAGTTTGTATTTGTTTGAGTTAAACATCAATGAAGAAATGATCGTTTTTATGTCAAGATAATAATGTAAGATTTATTTGATACATTATTGTGATGACAAGTTAGTACGGATGATTTACGATAGCATATTCGAGTAGATACAGGTTTTTAGTAACGAGTATCTACAGGTTTATGTTTCTGGAATTTCTGGAATTTTTCCTTATTTAGATTTCTGGAAAATTTGCGAAATTTGGCTAAGGAATGGAGATTATGTGATTTAAATTCTGAAAATTCGTTTTGGTCCGTGCTGACGTCATCATGTCTCATGCTGACGTCAGCGTGAAGCCCACGAAGGACTCCTTCGGTCCGGCCCACGAAGCTCCGAATGTAAATACGGGTTTTACTATTCATTAATTACTTTTAATCGACAATTAACCCTAAGTAAATCACACGAATCACCTCTCCCTCGTGCCACTGTTCATCCGTCCTTATTTTCGATCGATTTTATCTTCTTTTCATATTAATCATCCTAGTTTGTTGGTAAATACTTGATCTAGGATAGATTCTTGATGTTTTGACTATGAATTTGAAGGATTACAAGTCGTTATAATGCCAAAATTTTTGATTTTGCCTCGCGTGAACAGTAACTAGGACGAACCACAAATTAGTACTTCGATTAATGATGATTTGGACTTTAATTGGACTTAAATTGGATAAATTGATGTTTAAACATGTTAAATCTAATGAAAATTTAAGTTAACAATGTTAAATCAAGATTAATTGATAAAACTATGGTTCGATCACTATTCACACGAAGAACACGAATCAACTTCGTGTTCATCGAATTCGTTTCGATTTTGTTTTCTGGACATACACGAACCGTAAACAAGTCCATAATGATGTTTTTGATCGATTTTAACATCATATGGAGATGTTTTATCTTCATGTTTCTGGGTTTCATACTGGCTCGTGTTGACGTCACGACGAGGGAAAACCTCCTCGTGATGACGTCATCACGAAGCAGAAAGCCAAAAACCTAATTTTTATTTTCGTTTATTCTAACTTTGTTTTTCTTGTCGTTTTTGTCTGATTTTGTGCAGGTATGGTTGGACAAGGTGATAACGCTCGTGTATTCGCTAAGGAACACAATGCTGCACTCGATCTCAGTATCACGCAGACGGGGTGCACTGCAGAGTTTCACGGTGTTCTCCAGTTTCTTGCATGTCGTCGCATTAATTTTGCGTTGACTGAGAACCCTCCGTTGATGATAAGTCTCATTCGGGAGTTTTGGAACTCAGCTCGATCAGTGCAGATGGGTGCTCATTGTACATTCGCACTACTGTTGGAGGTCGTTCTATTTCGTTCTCAGCTGGAGACTTAAGGACTATTCTACGCTTAGGTGTTGATGACATGGAGGAAGGTCCTACTGAGTTTACAGAAGAATTCTGTGATGGTGCTCTACGTCGTATAGGTTATGCTGGTAACATTACACACCCATACTTTAGAAAGAATCTTCGCGGCAAATGGAAGCTCCTTGCTTACTATTTGTTGAGGTCTATGAGTCATCGGAGTACGGGTCATGATCAGATGAATATTCAGAATGTATCTCAGTTGGTGGCCTTGGTGCTGAACAAGCCATATAGCTTTTGTCAGTACATTTTTGATAATTTTGAAAGGCAAATGAGATCATTTGGAACCGACAAGAAGTTTTACTTGTTTCCAAGATTTGTGATGATTATCATTCGTCACTTTGCAGCTGATTTGCCATTTGACGGTCCTACGTTCAATTTAGGTCGTCTTACTTATAAGGCATTTGCAGAAAGTTTGAAACACGTGTCGGGAAGAAATGTTCCGATTGAGGTTGATAATCCTCCTCTGTTCGGACATTTGATTAATCCTAACTATGTTGCACCTCGACAAGGTTGGGAGGATGAAGAACCCGTTGTTGCTGCTGCTGGTGCTGATGATCAGGCTCAGGATGATCCTCATGAAGATTGAGCTGATCAGTTTGAGGGACTTAATGATGTTCCTCTATATGCTGGTGATCTAGAGCATGATTCTGATATCGATGCTCTCATGGAGGATATTGATGATCCTACAAATCTTGTATCTACATCTGTTGGAGTTTCTACTTCTACCTCTGCTCCAGTTGATGTTGCTGCTGATCCTTTTGAAGTCCCGGTTAATGTTGTTGAGGACTCAGAAGATGAAGAAGAGGAAGAAAGACTGCCAAAGAGAAGAAGAACACATGCAAGATCTCAAGCTGAGGTTGATAGAGAGTTCGCTGCATATAGTGAAGCCATGGAGAGGTCTCATGCACCTACTGTTGGTGATACTCCATTGGTTGCTGCTTTAAGAGCTTCTATCTCTGAGATTCCTACGTCTGTGTCTGCTCCTTCTACTGGTGTTACTGTTGGGGAGAGAAGGTCGAGACCAAAGTTTATTATAAGAGGAATTCGTTCTCGCGCACAAGTTGTCACTGAAGCTACAACTGTTACGATTCCTACTGTTCCGGAGTCTACAGTTCCGACACTTGTTACTCCTAGGCCTTCGTCTACTCCTATTCAGGCGACAGTTCCTGTTTCTACTGTTATGGGACGTTGTTGGCTCCTCTGCAAAGACCACAGATGCCTCCCACAGTAACTTCAAGTGCTCGTATGCCTTCATTTGAAGCTACGATGCCCCCTCCGGTCTGTACATCTGACGTTGCTTCTACTTCACGTCCACCTGTACCTGTTCAAGTGCAGTTGAGTCGTTTATTTTCTGAGAAAAAGATGTTGGAGATGAGGGTTACAGCTTTGGAGAGTCAGCTAAAGCTCCAAGCTGCTAAGCATCAGGAAGAGATGGACATGATGACCGCTCTTGTTCATTCTCTTGGATCTAGACTTGACCAATTCTTGGCTCAAGGGGGAGATAAAGATGGTTGTAGAGATGATGAGCTTGCAAAGAAGACTAGAGATGATGATCATGAAGATCAAGATCCAGCTCAAGGTCAAGATCAAACACAACCAGGTGAGCCAGAGAATAGAGGTCAAGATCAAGATGTTGCTAATGATGCTGCTATGGATACAGAGACTGCTGATGTTCAGGGGGAGTCATCAAGACAAAGAGAGTCAGAGATTGCTGGTACAGTTGTTGCTAGTATTTCTGGGACTCAAGAAAAAGGAAAAGCTGTGATGAGCGCTTCAGATGCAGATCCTGATGATCCAGATAACAATGGTAATGGGGAAGATTCCAATTCAGGTAACTCCGATTCTATTTTTGATAGAATAGAAAGGAAGATAGTGAATGATCCTCATAATCATAAAGAAAAAGAAAATAGCAAAGGAAAATCTACTCAGGATAGTGAGTCAATTAAGACTGATTCTACTACCAATGCCTCTACAGAGTCAGATTTGCATCCTTTAATTGTGCATAGACTAGAAAAGAGATTGGGATATGATCCACAAGCTCATATGAGAGCTAGAGCTGAGATTATGGATTATGATGATTATTATGATCCAGGATCACTTAGGGATCAAATGAAAGAACAGTCATGGTTAACTCATACATCTTCAGAGTCAGAATCAGATTCGGATTCAGATTCGGATTATGAACCTTAGTGCTATTAATTTTGTATTGATTACTTGAGTTATAATAATAGTTTAGAGTGTTAATCAAAGTGTTATTCAGCTTAGAATAGTTATCAAAGAATTATTCTGTTCGGCTTAACATATTGACAGTGTAATTTTAAAATACTCGAGTAATGAAGAATAATGATTATAAGATAAATATGAATGTATGTGTTACATTATATTTATGATATAATATTATTTGTTGTAAGTTACAATAGATAAAGATTATAAGATAAATATTAATGTAATTGTTACATTATATTTATGATATAGTATTATTTATTTTCTGTTAATGTATTTATACTACTTTATTATGTCTTGACTTGTGACTTATGTTCTTTATTTTTGTATATGTAAATCGTTTGAATTGCAGATAAGCTTCAAAGAATAGGTGCATTGGATGATCTTGATGCTAAGAAAATCTAGAAAGTATCGATGATGAAGATTTGGAAGAAGGAGAGTTCATTACTTCGGAAGCTGATAGACAAAGGTTGCTTGAAACACCTTATGACTTTGATCGTGTCTTTAATGAAGATGAAGTCATTCAAGTTGAACCAATCGCTGAAGTAGAACATCTCAATCTCAATCCAATCAGAGATAGTCCAGATGAACCTAAAAATGCTGTAAGGTTAAGATTTGCTGTATATGCAAACATAGTCAATGAAGGACATAACAATATTTTGATCTATACTAGAATATAGATGCTACACGAGAGGTTGACCTTGGAAGATTTAATATACCTCCGGTGCAGCAAGATCATGAGTTTATTGTTAATAGACTAATTTCAGGTTATAGAGGACATACTGGTTTGATGATACGTGATACGTATAACCCATCGATGTTTTGGGAATATGTCTCAGACAAGGATGCACCTAAATACTTCTTAGTGATACAAAGTTGGTTCTATGATCACAGAATCAAATTGTTTATTATCAAGAGAAAGGAGGGTTGCCAGTACATGTCAATAAGTCGAAGACATTTCCACTCTCTCAGTGATTCAGACATGATAGATTTGGGAAGACACTGGTTCGTTAATCTTCAGAGCGATGGACTTGCGGATTTCTACTGGAATAGATTCAGAGATAAAAGAATTAAGTATTTCAGTGATAAGGTCTGAAGCCAGAAGAAAGGTTGATAAAGCCAACACCTTTGAAGAAGATTAAGAATCCAGATGGCACATTTCGGTTTATCCAGAGAAGAATTAAATGTGTTAAGAAGGTTCCCGCTATCAGATGGGATCAAGATATGCTGACGGAGATGACATTTTGGCAGATAGATATCATGTCAGGTGAAGCACAGATGTTTGTTGATGATTCAAAGAAACAAATGTTGCTACGCATGTATGATCCAATGCAGGTTGTCAATTTGTCAAGAGGTGATCAAAGAAGACTTTTGGATACACCTTGTTCAGTAGTGGATTTTTGGAGAGTTGAGGAAAGACGCTATCGCAACATTCTCGCTCATTGTTTACAAGAGAGAATTCATGCGAATAGCAAAAGACTTTTGTTTAGCGGATAATTTTGAAGTTCAAATTCGAAGACTTTAAAGAGATCTACTTGCAATCGTCAAGGGGGAGTCTGTAGATGCAGATTCGGTGTGACAATCGCAACATAGATTTGATTATTGTTTATGCTTTTAGGAACTTGTTTGTAATCATTTAAATAAGAACTTGTGTTGATATTTAATGATTACGTTTGGACTTCTATATTATATCTGTTTATGTTTTGTATTGTGTTTGTGTGTTATATATTGTTTTACAGGTACAAGAACATAGAATCAAGGTTTATAAGTGTCGTAGAACACTTAAACGATTGGATGTTATGTACGAGTCAAACGAAGTCAAACAAAGAACAATGGGTCGTCCCTCGTGCTGACGTCATCAGCATGTAGGAACAACCTCGTGCTGACGTCAGCACGAGGCAGATCGGTTGTTAATTGTTTCGGGCCTAATACGTAATTACGGCCTAAGCCCACACGATCCAATACTTAACTAGTATAAATACAAGACCTAATCTACGGAATTAGGTTAATCC
>NW_025215649.1:0-13501 GCF_010389155.1 Erigeron canadensis | reverse complement strand
TTGTTTCTCTTCCTGTGCGCCTCCAATCAACCCATCATCTTCTTTATATCCATATTGTTGTTGATTAATGATTATCATTCACAATATATATATATATATATAATCTGTATCTACCTAGCCATACATATGTATAAATCCTAATCTACCGTCAGATGGATTTCCGATTCGCAAAACCATTGGCGTCGTCGGATCTCACCAACTCCGCCGTATAGAAGGATCCCGCCACCACCACAGTCAGACCCTACCACCACCACAGTTGGAACAGGGAAGGAAACCCCTTTCTCCAACGACGCACCACCGCCGCAAGATACCAGATACTCCAATTTTTGATGGTTGCTAAACAGATATTTGATGGAGGAGAACATCACAATTAGAAGACAAATAAGAAAAAAGAAAGAAAAAAACGTGAAGTAGCCATACAAATTTGATTTCTCTGTATTTCCATCCCAAAGTTGAAGAAATGAGAGAATTGGTTTTACATGTAAAATGATTTCTCAGAGAATTTGATTTCTCCGTGATTTTTATTTCTTTGCCTATGGGAAATCAATTCATTTCGATTTCTCTAAGCTTATTTCTGTGTACAAACATACACCCTAAAGGAAATGTCAAAATAGAATTGGATGAAGTGGTGGCGTACTAAATTTTTTAATGGAGCTCGCATGTTCGATTCCGCTTAACTTCGTCTTTGTTATTTTTTTCCTGACTCTATTAATGAGAGTAGCAGGCTAGCAGCCTCTTAAGTCTTATCCATCGTATTGCATATAAAAAATAGGGAGTTCATCTTATATTCGACTTTCTACAATAGAATTGGGTTTATATTATCTTTATTTTTTCTTTATCTATTTTAATAATTTTTCTTCTTTTATACTAAACTTAGTCTCTTAAAAATGTATATTAATTTTGGCTATATCTTGATACTTATGATGTCTTCATTACATCACTTCACTATTATTGATAAAGTGTTATTCTTTGCATTTATAGATTTAATTGTTGCATGTTAATGTTATTTGATAGATGACTTATCGTAACTTGTCTATCATAATATATTTGTTTGTGATAATGTAAATTATATTTTTTAGATGAATATTTTTCTAGCTTTCAAAAAACGCTCTTGGTTTTCTAACTAACCACGTAAACTTTTATGATCTACACAGTTGACGAACACTTTTGTAATATCTGTAACTTTTATATGTATATGTACATACATCTATGAATGTTGTCTCCCATGGTAGTACTACTTCAGTAAGAATTACGTTTTCATCTATACTTATATCTACCAACGAGAATGTTATTATAGTAAAAAGAAATGAAAGGAACGGTTCACTGCCATTTTTTATGGGTTTTAGGTCCCAAACCCAATATGTACATGTATTGACAAACACTCAATTGCAACTATAATATTCACATACAATAAACGTATTGTCTCCGGCAACACACACGAACATACACTTATTAAAATTATTAGATATGTTACCTTATCACTTAAACGAAATTCATTGGTGGTCTTTGCATGTTGTAACATCCATGAATTTTGACCCGTTGACTTTAAGTATCATGTTATGAATTATAGTAGTTAATGATATCTTTAAATCCATCTTGTGGTTAAATGACTAATTGTATACTCAATGAGCCGGTTGACGGTGTGCTAGATGTAATGTCGTGGGTTTTGAACTAATTAGTTATGTTGACGGGTCAACCCATGGATCAAAGTCTTGACCCATGACCCACCTTAGTCAACCCAACCCCCACCCACCTTATCCTTTCCTTCCCTTATTCTTCTTATCTCTCTCTTCTTTACTCCCAAGAACACACTCTCCTTTCACTCTCTCTCTCTAATTTAATTCATAGTTCATGGAAATTCAAGCTTAGTTAATGCAAGAATAATAAATCTTATCACCATTTTAACTTCATATCAAAAACTTGGGTTCCAAAGTGTAAGAAATGACCTCATTTGAATCAAAATTCGGGTTTGAGGATTTGTGAAGCTTTTGGTAAGTAAATTCTACTCTATGACCTTCACTTCATGTTAGTAAATGTACCTATAGTTGTGCCAAAACATTTTCGGGTCACAAATCGGGTCAAAAGTCGAATTAGGGTTTGTCTAGGGTTAGTAATGGGTTAACCGAATTTGAACTTGAGTTGGTGTTTTGAAGAAAGATTTTAAAGTGGGTTTGGGTTATTCATGTGTAAACATGCTTAATTATGCTTCATATTGAGTTTTGATGCTTCACAAATCGATTTTGGGTGTCAAAAATGAGTTATGGGTTAGTTTTGGTGTGTTTAGGTCGAAATGGGTTGCTGAGGCTGAACTGGGTGAGCTGCTGCGCAGCTAGTTAAGCTGCTGCGCAGCTTCACAATTCTGTTTTCAGCTGCTGCGCAGCTAGTTAAGCTGCTGCGCAGCTTCACGAGTCTGTTTTCAGCTGCGGCGCAGCGATAAGTTGCGGCGCAGTTGGGGGCTTAAATCACTTAACTTTTTCCTAGCTTTAGTTCTAACATCCTAGGATCGTCCCGACCTTTCCGGAATGTACTCTTATGACCTTATTGGTGCCCTACACATGACAAACGAGTCGTTTAAAGTTGGGTGTCCTCTTTGGAACCTAATTCAAGACATTAACATAAACTAAATAAACATATAACTTATGTTTGAGAATGAGGCGACCTTGGGGCGACTTCATTTTGGTTACAAACTATTACATGACCTCCCTAACGACCATGTTGGGTCCCGAAAGTCTTTCAAAGCCATAAACTAAAGCTAAAACCTAGTTAGAGAATCGTCTTTGGTGAATAATGCATGTCTTGTATACATTACTAGGTTGTGGACGCGTGGAGCACTATAATCACCTATAATCTCATCTTAATTCGATATTAGCCTCTTTTGCCAATCAAGGTGAGTTCGTATCTCCCTACTCTATTGAGATTCGGGCTGAAAAGTGTACATTGTGTGTTTATTTGTTTGAATTAGTTGTTTGTTGATTGAATGAGATTGATGGATGAATCATTGAAATGTTTTGTGTATGTTGGTATTGAGAAAGGTTATATTTAGATTAGATGTACATACATGGAAGTCGACTTCGCGTTCAAAAGGTTTGAGATGTGGAGGGTTAGCCGCTGGTACACCCTGTATACAAACATCGAGGACTCTTTGAAAGCAAGCCCTCTCAAGTGTATGTATGTATAGTTTCATCATATTGTTGGTTATTGGATGTTGGATTGATGGATTGTTGGGCTTGCATTGTGTTGGTTGCTTGAGATGATTTGGTTGTCTGTTGAGACAAATGTGTTTATCCAGGTATAGACGTATACACTGGTGTTGGTCATCCGGGTTATAGACGTATATTCGCCGACGTTTTTGAGATGCCACAATGGTCATGGTGATGACCTGTGAGTATCGTTGCATAGATGGCATAATGGCCCTACATATTATATGTATTTTGGTTTGGCATGCATATCATTCACATCATGGCATTGACATTGCATTGATTGTTCTTATACGTTTGTTATATAGTGATGCAATGGTTGGATGACGTGTAAGACTACTTGTATGTGATAATTGTTCTTGTTTTTATGATATGTGGTTATGGTCGGTGGTTCATCTTGGGCCACCACTACGAACTCACCAACCTCGTGTTGACTTGTAGAACACTTTTCAGGTAATCAGGTGGTTCAAGGATGTGATGCATGATCTGGTGTAGCTTTTGGTTTCGGGCATGGACTTTATGGATCAAGGATTCATACGCCCACTTTTGGATTAATGCTTAGGATCGATAGCCATCTCTAGAATTCTCTTTTGTAAACTTTGATGGTCATTTGCTCCTTGTGCATTGTTTGAATATTTGACTTGTTGTGGATTCACCGAATTCATTAATGTCATTTAGTTGCCTACGATAATCCCTCCTTGTGCTATATGATTTCCGTAATATTTCGAGCCCTAGCTCGGGGTGTTACAGAATGGTGGCCCATGCCAGGTCGTAGAGAATTAGGTGGTTTGACCTAGACTACGGCTTAAGTTAAAACTCTTCATATAGCATGCATGGCTAGGAATTTTGTGTGCAACTTGATTTTTGTGAACCCTAGAAAGTGTACATTGGGAGTTCGTAGTTGAGACCAATTATGTGATGACTTGAGTACGATATGGTTTTGGTTTGAGTTTGATTGTGATTGAGATGGATTGTTGTTTGATAATAGTTGTTGATTTAGGGCGAGGTGAAGTTATGGCGTTAACTTGATGTAACATTGTGGCAACCCTAAAAGAGCGTGATCAACTATTTTATGGTCACCCGATGTTATAGCAATTTAATGACATCACGGGTTGCGCACGCTTGGTTTAAAGCATAATAAGGAATCGATATGCTTTTGGGAAGTTGATTGAGTGGAGGGTTAGCCGCCGGTACACCCTGTACACAAACTCGATCAGTAACTAGAAAGCATATTGGATTCGGATTATACTTTGAACCATCCGTGCTAGATTATAGGATTGTATGATAAATGATTGTAGTGAGCTCAGTATGGTAAGTAATAATTTCTCCCTAGAAATCTATCGCTTTTGCCTTAGCTTAATGGTATGAAATGTGTATGTTATGTCGACTTGAGGGCATTGACAACTTGTGTGACTAACATGTGAGTATTGAGACTAACTTTCGGGTCAACGCCTTGCTTGTTTTATAGAAATGGTAAGACCAAGAAGAGCTGGAACTAACTATAGGGCTAACTCGGAAGAACCTCAACCGGAAGCTCAACCGGAAGTGCAAGGAGGTAGAGGTAGGGGCCGGGGTGGTAGAGGTCGTGGTGGAGGACGAGGTAGGGGCCGAGGTAGGGGTCGTGGTGAGGCTCCCAGGCCTAACTTGGCGGATGTGATTGCTCAAACGGTCACCAATATCATGCCGACTATTGTTGCCCAAGTCCAAGCAACTCTTGATGGGAACAATGGGGTACAACCTAATGAGCATCAAAATGTTGGAAACCCGGAAAATGTGAATGATGAGGGTGCTCAACCTCATGTTGTAGTAGAAGAAGAAGAAGAAGAACTCGAAAGAGCGGATAACTATAGGGCTAGGTATAACCAACACGGAGTGTACCGCCAAGGTTGTCAATTCAAAGATTTCAAGAATTGTGGGGCACCGGAGTTTGATGGGTTGGGTGGGCCCGTGGAATGTATAAAATGGTTTGAGAGGATTGAAGCGGTGATTGAAAGGAGTCATTGTACTTATGATGACCGAATTTATTATGCCTCCGGTATGTTCAAGGAGGATGCTTTAAGTTGGTGGAACCAAGAGAAGGCCTTGGGTCGGGCCCACAATTTGGAATGGGCCGACTTCAAGAACAAAGTGAAAGAGAAATTTTGCCCACCTTATGAGCTCCAAAACTTGACCATCGAGTTTGTCCATCTCAAAATGGACGGGGCCGACTACAAGGGCTATGTTAGACGATTCCAAGAGTTGTCTACCCTTGTTCCTCACCTAGTGAGCACCGAGTCTCGGGCCATTGAGAAGTTTGTTTTGGGTTTGACTCCACAAGTCCGTTCTCTCATCAATCCGGTCATGCCTACTTCCATGGTCGAGGCTATTAACCGTGCCGGTAGTGTTACCGAAGACTTGTTAAGAAGTGGAGTTTTGAGTAAATCATCATCGTCATCATCAAAAAGAAAGGAGGTTGGGGAAACAAGTGGTCCAAGGAAGATGGGGAGGTTTGACTCCAAGAATGCTAATCGGGGTAGGGTGATGGCGGCGGTGGAGCCGGTGAAGAAGCCTTATGTGGGGCCCCACCCACATTGTGGAAGATGCAATAGACACCACCCCGCCAATGTTCAATGTGGGGCATGCTTTAATTGTAACCGTTTGGGGCATATGGCGAAAGAATGTAGGGCACCAAGGGTGGGTACGGGTCCGCTCAATGTAGCTCCTATTCAAGCTCTTCCTCCTCAAGGCAATCAAAGAAGAGGCGAATGTTATGTGTGCGGTAGCCCAAATCATTACCGTAACAATTGTCCTCAATGGGTGGGACAACAAGTTCAAGTGGCCGTTCACCCCAATCAACTACAAATTGCCGGGCCTAACCAAAACCGGGGACAACAAGGTCACCAAGTGCAACCCCGTGGCCGAGCCTTTGCGGTCAATGCAAATGAGGCCCGTAATGATCCCAATGTTGTTGCAGGTACCTTTCTTCTTAATGGTCATTATGCAACGGTTTTATTTGATTCCGGAGCCGATTATAGTTTTGTGTCCTCTCGCTTTATCCTTTGATTGATGTGCATCCGTGTGCCCTAAACTATGTACTCGATATAGAAACGGTAAATGGCACCTTAGCAAAACTTAGTCAAATACTTCGTGATTGTATTTTGACTCTAAACGACATCGAATTCTACATCGACCTTATGCCTTTTGAAATCGGTAGCTTTGACGTTATTGTGGGAATGGATTGGTTAACGGCGGTAAATGCAACTATTGATTGTGGGGAGAGGGTTGTTAAAATACCGTTGTCTAGCGGTAAAATTCTTAGAGTTCAAGGTGAAACTTCCGATTCTCTAAATTCTAAAGTCTTTAGTGCTACCATCTCAAAGGTAGAATTGAAGACTGTTCCTATTGTTTGTGAATTCTCTGATGTTTTTCCGGAAGAATTACCGGGATTACCCCATCTCGTGAACTTGACTTTCGTATCAATCTTATTCCGGGAGCCGCACCCGTGGCAAAAGCTCCTTATAGACTTGCCCTCACTGAAATGCAAGAACTCGAAGCTCAACTTAAGGAACTTCAAGAGAAAGGTTTCATCCGTCCTAGTCAATCTCCTTGGGGTGCTCCCATTCTCTTTGTCAAGAAGAAAGACGGGTCGTTTAGAATGTGTATAGACTATCGGGAGTTGAATAAGCTTACGGTGAAGAATCGATATCCTCTTCCTCGAATCGATGACCTTTTTGACCGACTTCAAGGTGCCAAGCACTTTTCCAAAATCGATCTCCGCTCGGGTTATCATCAACTCCGGGTTCATGATGATGACATTCATAAAACGGCTTTCCGAACTCGGTATGGGCACTTTGAATTCACCGTTATGCCTTTCGGGTTGACCAATGCACCAGCAGTATTCATGGATTTGATGAACGGGTGTGTCGCCCTTTCTTGGACAAGTCCGTCATTGTCTTTATTGACGACATACTTGTTTATTCTAAAACGAAGGAAGAACATGCCGAACACTTGCGAGAAGTACTCGAGTTGTTAAGAAAGGAGAAATTGTATGCTAAATTCTCCAAGTGTGAGTTTTGGTTGGAGAAGGTTCACTTCCTTGGTCACATGGTAAGCAAAGACGGTATTCACGTTGACCCAAGTAAGATCGAAGCGGTTAAGAATTGGAGGAGACCCGAAACACCTTCCGAAATCCGTCAATTCCTTGGATTGGCGGGTTACTATAGAAGATTTATCGAAAATTTCTCCCGCATTGCACAACCTCTTACACTCTTGACTCAAAAGAACGGAAATTCGAATGGGGCAATAGACAAGAACAAGCCTTCCAAACTCTTAAGAACATGTTGTGTGAAGCACCCATTCTAACCCTTCCCGATGGAGTTGAAGATTTTGTAGTATATTGTGATGCTTCGGGGCAAGGATTGGGTTGTGTCCTTATGCAAAGGGGCAAAGTTATTGCATACGCCTCCCGCCAATTGAAGGTGCACGAGAAGAACTATCCGACACACGACTTAGAATTGGGAGCGGTAGTATTTGCTTTGAAGTGTTGGAGGCATTATCTCTATGGCACCAAGTGCGTGATTTATACCGATCACAAAAGCCTACAACACATTTTTAATCAAAGTGAATTGAACATGAGACAAAGACGTTGGCTTGAACTCCTTAGTGACTATGATTGTGACATCCGTTATCATCCGGGTAAGGCCAATGTGGTAGCCGATGCCTTGAGCCGGAAGGAACGAGTTAAACCAAGACGTGCTAGGGTTATGAGCCTCACGGTAGGACCAAACATTCGCGATCAAATCATTGCGGCTCAAGTACAAGCCACTCGACCAGAAAACTTTGGTAATGAGAATTTGGATGGTATGGAGCAACAATTCGATAGGAAGAGTGATAATGGGCTCTATTTAGTTGGAAGGCTCTGGGTTCCCATTTTCGGCAATCTAAGAACTCTTCTCATGCATGAAGCTCATCGATCACCTTATTCGGTCCACCCCGGGTCGGATAAGATGTATTTTGATTTAAGAGATTTCTATTGGTGGCCGGGTATGAAGCGAGATGTGGCTAGGTATGTGAGTGAGTGCCTTACTTGCTTACAAGTGAAAGCCGATCATAAGAAGCCACCCGGATTATTAGTGCAACCCGAGGCCCCCGAATGGAAATGGGAACACATTGCAATGGACTTCATAACGAAGTTACCGAAGACAAGAAGTGGTCGCGATACAATTTGGGTGATAGTTGATCGGTTAACGAAGTCGGCTCATTTCGTGGCCATTCGTGAAACCGATGGTGTTGACACCTTAGCTCGTTTGTACATCAAGGAAGTGGTGTCTAAACATGGAGTTCCGGTTTCTATCATCTCCGATAGAGATTCCCGGTATAACTCGAATTTATGGAGGGCCTTTCATCGTGCAATGGGTACGCGACTAAATATGAGCACGGCGTTTCATCCTCAAACGGATGGGCAAACCGAAAGAACAATACAAACGCTTGAAGATATGTTAAGGGCATGTGCCATTGATTTTAGTGGGAGTTGGGAAGATCACTTGCCTTTGGTGGAATTTTCATACAACAATAGTTATCATGCCACCATCCAAATGGCGCCTTTTAGAGCTTTATATGGTAGGGTTTGCCGATCTCCCTTAGCTTGGGCGGAGATCGGTGAAAGCCAACTCATTGGACCGGAGATTGTGGTGGAAACAACAAAGGTGATCTACCAAATCAAGGAGAGATTGCAATTGGCCCGTGAAAGACAAAAGAAGTATGCCGATGTGAGGCGGCGACCGCTAGAGTTTGAAGCGGGGGATTATGTATTGTTGAAGGTGTCGCCATGGAAGGGTGTTATCCGTTTTGTGAAGAGAGGCAAACTCGGGCCAAGGTATATCGGTCCTTTTAAGATTATTGAACGGGTTGGGAAGGTTGCTTATCGGTTGGAATTGCCACAAGAACTTGGGGGAGTACATGATGTCTTCCACATTTGCAACCTACGCAAATGCTTGGCGGACCCGACACAACATGTGCCTATGAATGAAATTCGGGTGGATAAGAATTTAAATTTTGTGGAGGAGCCGGTAGAGATCTTGGACCGTCAAACCAAAAAGCTCAAGAACAAGCATTATACCATTGTTAAGGTTAGATGGAATGCTAGACGCGGAGCCGAGTTCACTTGGGAGCGTGAGGATCATATGAAGTCCAAGTACCCGGATTTGTTTAATAATTAGTGTTTATTAGATTTCGGGACGAAATCCTTTTATCGGGGGAATAATGTAACATCCATGAATTTTGACCCGTTGACTTTAAGTATCATGTTATGAATTATAGTAGTTAATGATATCTTTAAATCCATCTTGTGGTTAAATGACTAATTGTATACTCAATGAGCCGGTTGACGGTGTGCTAGATGTAATGTCGTGGGTTTTGAACTAATTAGTTATGTTGACGGGTCAACCCATGGATCAAAGTCTTGACCCATGACCCACCTTAGTCAACCCAACCCCCACCCACCTTATCCTTTCCTTCCCTTATTCTTCTTATCTCTCTCTTCTTTACTCCCAAGAACACACTCTCCTTTCACTCTCTCTCTCTAATTTAATTCATAGTTCATGGAAATTCAAGCTTAGTTAATGCAAGAATAATAAATCTTATCACCATTTTAACTTCATATCAAAAACTTGGGTTCCAAAGTGTAAGAAATGACCTCATTTGAATCAAAATTCGGGTTTGAGGATTTGTGAAGCTTTTGGTAAGTAAATTCTACTCTATGACCTTCACTTCATGTTAGTAAATGTACCTATAGTTGTGCCAAAACATTTTCGGGTCACAAATCGGGTCAAAAGTCGAATTAGGGTTTGTCTAGGGTTAGTAATGGGTTAACCGAATTTGAACTTGAGTTGGTGTTTTGAAGAAAGATTTTAAAGTGGGTTTGGGTTATTCATGTGTAAACATGCTTAATTATGCTTCATATTGAGTTTTGATGCTTCACAAATCGATTTTGGGTGTCAAAATGAGTTATGGGTTAGTTTTGGTGTGTTTAGGTCGAAATGGGTTGCTGAGGCTGAACTGGGTGAGCTGCTGCGCAGCTAGTTAAGCTGCTGCGCAGCTTCACAATTCTGTTTTTCAGCTGCTGCGCAGCTAGTTAAGCTGCTGCGCAGCTTCACGAGTCTGTTTTTCAGCTGCGGCGCAGCGATAAGTTGCGGCGCAGTTGGGGGCTTAAATCACTTAACTTTTTCCTAGCTTTAGTTCTAACATCCTAGGATCGTCCCGACCTTTCCGGAATGTACTCTTATGACCTTATTGGTGCCCTACACATGACAAACGAGTCGTTTAAAGTTGGGTGTCCTCTTTGGAACCTAATTCAAGACATTAACATAAACTAAATAAACATATAACTTATGTTTGAGAATGAGGCGACCTTGGGGCGACTTCATTTTGGTTACAAACTATTACATGACCTCCCTAACGACCATGTTGGGTCCCGAAAGTCTTTCAAAGCCATAAACTAAAGCTAAAACCTAGTTAGAGAATCGTCTTTGGTGAATAATGCATGTCTTGTATACATTACTAGGTTGTGGACGCGTGGAGCACTATAATCACCTATAATCTCATCTTAATTCGATATTAGCCTCTTTTGCCAATCAAGGTGAGTTCGTATCTCCCTACTCTATTGAGATTCGGGCTGAAAAGTGTACATTGTGTGTTTATTTGTTTGAATTAGTTGTTTGTTGATTGAATGATGATTGATGGATGAATCATTGAAATGTTTTGTGTATGTTGGTATTGAGAAAGGTTATATTTAGATTAGATGTACATACATGGAAGTCGACTTCGCGTTCAAAAGGTTTGAGATGTGGAGGGTTAGCCGCTGGTACACCCTGTATACAAACATCGAGGACTCTTTGAAAGCAAGCCCTCTCAAGTGTATGTATGTATAGTTTGATCATATTGTTGGTTATTGGATGTTGGATTGATGGATTGTTGGGCTTGCATTGTGTTGGTTGCTTGAGATGATTTGGTTGTCTGTTGAGACAAATGTGTTTATCCAGGTATAGACGTATACACTGGTGTTGGTCATCCGGGTTATAGACGTATATTCGCCGACGTTTTTGAGATGCCACAATGGTCATGGTGATGACCTGTGAGTATCGTTGCATAGATGGCATAATGGCCCTACATATTATATGTATTTTGGTTTGGCATGCATATCATTCACATCATGGCATTGACATTGCATTGATTGTTCTTATACGTTTGTTATATAGTGATGCATGGTTGGATGACGTGTAAGACTACTTGTATGTGATAATTGTTCTTGTTTTTATGATATGTGGTTATGGTCGGTGGTTCATCTTGGGCCACCACTACGAACTCACCAACCTCGTGTTGACTTGTAGAACACTTTTCAGGTAATCAGGTGGTTCAAGGATGTGATGCATGATCTGGTGTAGCTTTGGTTTCGGGCATGGACTTTATGGATCAAGGATTCATACGCCCACTTTTGGATTAATGCTTAGGATCGATAGCCATCTCTAGAATTCTCTTTTGTAAACTTTGATGGTCATTTGCTCCTTGTGCATTGTTTGAATATTTGACTTGTTGTGGATTCACCGAATTCATTAATGTCATTTAGTTGCCTACGATAATCCCTCCTTGTGCTATATGATTTCCGTAATATTTCGAGCCCTAGCTCGGGGTGTTACACATGTGTTTCTATGATTCATTTATGGAAGGTGCTCAAAAATTTATACTATATAAAAAATTATAACTTTTATGTTGAAAGTTATATAAACGGGACATGCGATTGACCAAAATACCCTTAATGAATTAAATCACCATCAACCCTTAATATTAATTTACACAATTAGTCCATTATATTAGAAATATCTCTACCAACCTCTTTAAATAAATATTTTTACCTACACCAATAGATGTCGCCATCATCGACTCTCCGCCGTATTGAGCGGGTACTATGCTCGTATTTAATAATGGTGGTCCTGCTGTACAGAAACTCGATATCTTCGAAACCGAAATAAACAAATTATCAATATCTATTAGTAACATTTAATAAGTTGTTGACTGATACAGTTTTTAAAAAACACTCATTGAAAGCAGGAAAAGCATGTAGTATAAAATAATACACATATACAAATAGTAAATAAATTAACCAAGTGAGGTGGAGCCTTTGACTTAAGAAAAGTCCAAGATCTACAATAATACTTAGTACTACATTTCGTGTGTCATGGGTATATATAACATTGCTAGTTGCATATTTTTCTTAAGTTAATTAGCATCATTTTTCTTTTGACAAATGAAGAGGTCATGGTATGTTCATACTTCTTATGTGTCTTGATGATCAAGCTACAACAGTACCACCAGATCGACAGTCGATGCCACGCTCCTCGACGGATTCTTTTGGACAATGACGTGGACACAGATGATTTCTTTGCTTTACTCTATATGTTGAAGCTTACCGTTCTGAGTTCGATTTACAGGTTCTTTCTCATACATATATACATATTTATTCAAATTACTCAACAACACACACATGCATTTATCGGTTTGTTCGGTTTACACTTTCTTATTTTCGTGATGAATTTGTCATTTGTTTGTACGTGTTGTTCATGGAGATCGTATCATTGTTGACTTTGGTATATATGTAGAAAAACTTATTTACTTACCAACTCTTTTGAATTGTTTGTTTGTCAAATCAAAACGCTAAAGTTTATTTCAACTATAGACATATACGTACAAACAGTCGTATTATGTTCTGTTCCTTCTTTCTTTGAAACTAAATATATGTAAATTCTATATCTATTTTCAAATGTCTGTCAAACCAAATTAACATACCCTTACAATACCTCATATATATATATTATATATATATATATGAGCTAACAAACATATTCTGTGTATTTTTTTTATATTTTTATTTTTGTAAAGTACATATTCTTGTTATTTGTTAGTATTAATTAAAAGTTATAGAATTGAAATTAGTAAAGTATAACGTATTCTTGTACATGAGGAGAAAATTTGTTTATTTTTAAAATGTCTTGTTTTATACACATAAATTTACGAAAAATGCATGTTGTGTTACAAGCAAATAACAAATAATTTTCACAAAATAATGTGACAAATTAATAGACCAATTACATTTGACATATTTTATTATATATTTTAGCTCTCTATTTTATTGGTATAAATGATTTGTAAAACTGTGTTTATAATTAGTTGGCAACATAATATTACTTTAAATTATGTCATGTATAATGATGCAATAATGATCTTCTTTTCATCTCATCCCAATCACTTGATCGCCATGTATCTTTGGAGAA
>NW_025215648.1:0-14478 GCF_010389155.1 Erigeron canadensis | reverse complement strand
CTTTACCTTAACAAGCATGTTATGGATTTGTCCCACAAATCCATAAATGCATCCAAACCATATGTGTACGGCATATTGCCATGTCATCAAGACATGTTTGCCTATAAATATAAGGACTCTCACACTTGCAAAAATGCTTGGAACTTTGGCAATTGCAACTTGTGATATTACTCTAAGTATTCTTAGAGTAATTCCTTGTCGCATAGATCATGTGTATTTCTGGGTTGTTTAGATATCTTCACAAGTGTGATTATCTTTGTTCCGCAAAAACTTGTATTTGTTTATAGCAAAAAAAAATACATTGAAAAATACATCTTGACTCATTGCCATAATACTTGAATATATTAGTATTTTTATATGTTTCAAGCATTTGTTCTTTATTTTTCATATCCATATCTGGATCGTGGTTCATAACTAGTCTTTATCTAGATTTGAACCACTTTCCAGTCGGGTTACTTGATATACTTGTGTTTATTGTTAACCTATTTATATGTTGTTATATCTTGTTCTCGTTGTACATCTTGTGTAGGTGGACTCACATTTGGTATCAGATACTCCCAGGTTAAATCATTAAATTGTTATACCTGTTTTGATCTTACAAGATGTCAGGAACCGAACAACCAAACCCAAACCCAAATGGTAACCCTAACCAAATGTCAATATGAATCAAAACCCACCACCTCCACCACCAGCTCAACCCAGTGTTCATGTTCACTTTCCAAACAATCCGGTACCTAAATTTGATGGAACAGTGACACATTCATTACTTGGAAGGCATGTATGCTCAAGTACATTGTTGGAGTTGAAAGACACTTGACCACCATTCTTGTAGAAGGTCCTTGTGTTCCCATGAATGCATCAACTGTTGTTTTTAACCAAGATGGGACCCCTAGGTTAACACCCAAGGAGAAAGATCATTGGTCAGAGGAAGACCATCGTTTGGCTGACCTAGATTCCAAATTACAAAATATGATTCTCTTTGCTGTCCAGAAAGTTTAAACCCACTCTTGTTTTAACTGATAGTTCTAAGTTAATGTGGGAAGAGTTGTTAACACAGTTTGAAGGAACAAAGGAAACTATCACCACAAGAAAAGTTTCTTTGAATAAAAAGTATGAAGCATTTTTTGCATTACCAAATGAATCTCTAACTGAAACATATCTTAGATTTACAAATTTGGTCAATCAATTAAAAGCTCTTGGTGTTACAAAAGACAAAGAAATTTACTTGAAAAGTTTTGTGAATTTGATCATGGTATTAAGGAAAGGTAAAACCCTTCACAATCACACTCTGGCCTCTTTGTATGGTGCCTTCAGATACACTGAGGAGAATAAAGCTGAGAGAGCTGTGGCTGAGCAAGATGCAAAGAATCATACTTCAACCAGTTCTGCATTGGTTCATTATTCTGAACCACAAGATACTGCCCTACTATCTTCTAAGAGTGATCAGTCTGACTCTGTGAAGAAGATGGTAGCTGAGTTAATGAAAGCTGGTATTTCTGAATATGCATCACATGAATGTGATGAGGATGATGATGATGACCTTGTTGCTATGATTGCCAAAACTTTTAATCGTTTTAAATTTAAATCAAAGAGAAATGGCAAACATTTTCTTCAAATAATATTGTCGATAAGTCCAAATTAGAATGTTTTAAATGTGGAAAGAAAGACATTTTATGAAGGAGTGCAGATCATCACAACCCTCCTCATCACACACTGCCCCTAACCATTCTATTTTTCAGAAGCCTGATGATGGGTACAAAGCTAAGTACAAAAAGCTGAAAGCCCACATGGCGATGATGGCTCAGGAAGAATCCAGTAAGAATAGCTGCATGGTGGCAGACACTGAAAAATGGGAGGATTCTAACGTGTTATCTGATGATGAAGAAGAAGTAAGAGATATGTGTTTCATGGCTCGTGAAGATCATGGTCATGTTGTCAAGTCTGATGTTGAATCTGGTCGTTGGGTGGATATCATCATGAAGAAGGTTAGTACATTTGGATTTGAGAAGGATGAAGAACAAAAACTGGATCTTTTGGTTCTTATAGAGGCTGATGTAGCTTATGTTGAAACTGTGCGTTCAGAAAGTATAAAAATGTTTGAAATAAATTCTTCTGAACTGAACGCCAGTCAGGCCAGATTAAAAGAACTGAAAGATGTTCAGTTGGCCTTGAAAAGTTATCAATCTCTGGTTTCCAAACTTGAATTGGAAAATTAAGAATTAAAAATTATTTTGGAAAAAGAACAGAAAATAATTAAATCTTGGATGAAATCACCTTTTCCTGAAGCTGCCATTAAGAAAACTTTTGAAAATCAAAGAATTGCTTATGGCACTGGTGATCTTCATCTTGCATCTGTAATAACTGATTTGGATGCACTTCCTAAAGAAATGAGACCAGAGATCATTTTTAAAGATCTTGGAAAATCAAAAGTGATAACTGATTAAAACCAGGAACAACCTGAGGGCAAATCTGAAGCATGTCAGACCAGTGCTTCAGACAAGAAAGCTAAATCCAAGAAGCCTTCCCCTCAGTCTTCAAATAAGGTTCCTAAGAACCTTCAGAAGAAGAAAAATGTGATCCCTGCTGAGCCTTCTACCTCAGATTCTGGTAGAGCTCAGATGTCTAATTCAGAGTCTATTTTGTTAAGGATTGAAAGTCAATTTCAAAATTTGGCTACGCAAGTGCAGAGTTGTAATGCACGTTTAAAAAAATGTTGAAAGCACTCCCAAAATCCTAAACAAAACCCAAAACCTTTTTCAAAGAAAATCAAGCAAGAAAAGCAAAAATCTGAGAAGAAAAAGGTTTCTGAAGTCATCAAACCAACTGTTTTTGTGTCGTCTGAAATTATGACTGAGATTCCCTTTGATCCTTCTGTCCCTTACGTACCAAAGAAATCTGAGCTGTTCAGGGAGAGCCCAGTGGACCCATCAAGAGATGGGTTCCCAAAAGAACTAATCTTTGTGTATGTGCAGGGTGACCGCAAAAAGAATACTTGGTTTCTTAAAGTGCTGCTGGCAGAACCATGACTGGTCACAAAACCTGCTAGAGGAATATAGGGTGCAAGAGGGGCCCTCAATAACTTTTGGTAATGATGAAACGGACAAACTGAGGGATATGGTGTTGTGAACAATGGACAAGTCAAATTCACTAAAGTTGCATATGTAAATAGTTTGAAATATAACCTGATCAGTGTCAGCAACTTTGTGATGATGGCTTTAAGGTTTTATTTGATATTTCACAAGGCACCATATTCAACAGAGATTGGAAGGTAGTAATGATTGCTCCAAGAAAGGGAAACATTTATGTTGTAGACATGAATAGTGCTACTTCTGAACAATGTTTCTACACAAGGGCAGATGAGGACACCAACTGGTTGTGGCACAAAAGGTTATCCCATCTCAATTTCAAAAATATTAATAAGTTGTCAAGAAAACAACTTGCTGATGGGATACCAGCCATGTTTTTCAATAAAGACAAGCCATGTCCAGGGTGTGAAATGCGAAAGTAGAATAGAGCATCCTTCAAGACCAAGCAAAATTTCGCATCACTGAACCACTTCATATGCTTCATATGGATCTTTTTAGTCCTGTGATGTTCAGACAAGAGCGGGGAAGAAGTACACTCTGGTTGTAGTCGATGAATATTCAAGATACTGTTGGGTGATCTTCCTCAGAAACAAAAGTGAAGTTGCTGCTGAAATCATTGCCCTCATCAAACAGATTGAACTCAAGCACAAGCGAAAAGTACGTCAGCTCAGAAGTGACAATGGCACTGAATTCAGAAATTCCACTCTGGAAACCTTCTGCACTGACACTGGCATATCTCAGAACTTCTCCTCAGCACATACACCAGAGCAAAATGGTGTTGTAGAAAGAAAGAATAGAACGCTGATAGAAGCTGCTAGAAGTATGTTGAATGAATCAGGTCTTCCAAAATGTTTTTGGGCTGAAGTTGTTGCAACTGCTTGCTACACCCAGAATCGTTCCATTTATGTCAAAAGACATAAGAAGACTGCCTATGAAGTGCTCAGAAATAGAAAGCCTAATATTGGATATTTTCATGTTTGGATGTCCAGTATACATTCTGAATGATTCAGCAATTGGGCAAATTTGATGCCAAAGCTGATGAAGGTACTTCCTAGGTTATTCAACAATTCGCAAGGCCTTTAGAGTCTATAACAAAAGACTTGAAAAGGTTGATGAGTCAATTCATGTTACCTTTGATGAATCAAATTCTGCAATCTTTAATAAACCAGTCTCTGAACTACCTTCAGAAGGTCCTATAGTTTTGGTGAATCTGATCACAATGACAAATCTGATCAGTCACCTGAACATGTTTCTGATCATTCCTGTTCAGAACCAGTTACAAGTCAGCAAAGTAACATTCCATTTTATCCTTCAATCACATTCAAACTACCCTCTGAATTGACTATTGGATCAGATGTGCGTGCTGCTCCTCAGATATCAGTATCCCCTGAAATACCTCAGAATAAAGAATTTCATGATGCAAATCGTGATTTACAAGATGATGAAACTGAAATAGTCTATTCTGAACCATCTCCTGAAATAAGCCAGAGGAGTTCTTGCACTGATATCATTATTCATCCTGGTCATTACTTTAAATGGACTCGCTCACATCCAATTGATCAAGTGATTGGCGATCCAAGTAGAGGGGTTCAGACCAGAAGAGCCACAAGCGATCAATACTTATATGTCAGCTTCTTATCACTGATAGAACCGAAGAAGATTGACGAGGCTTTGAAGATCCAAGTTGAGTTGAAGCCATGCAAGAAGAGCTTAACCAATTTGAAAGGAACAATGTTTGGGAGCTTGTTCCATGTCCCCTAATCTGAAGAAAGAACCAATTGGGATAAGATGGGTCTTTTGAAACAAAGTTGATGAAGATGGTCATGTAATCAGAAACAAGGACAGACTTGTTGCAAAGGGTTATGCTCAAGAAGAAGGAGTTGATTTCGATGAAACTTTTGCACCAGTGGCCAGACTTGAAGCTATCAGAATTTTCTTAGCATTCGTAGCTCATCATGAGTTCAAAGTCTACCAAATGGATGTCAAAAGTGCTTTTCTGAATGAGAGCTAGAAGAAGTTGTGTATGTGTATCAACCACCAGGGTTCGAAATCAAAGAAAAACCTCACTGGGTGTATAGACTGAACAAAGCATTATATGGTCTGTGACAAGCACCTAGAGCCTAGTATGATACTCTAACTCGACCTCTTTTAGATAATGGTTTTCATAGAGGTGCAATAGATAACACTTTATTCATCTTGCATGAGAAAAGTGATATCTTGCTTGTACAAGTATATGTTGATGATATTGTGTTTGGTTCTACAAATGATAAATTGTGTGACAAGTTTTCAAAAATAATGTCTTATGAGTATGAAATGAGTATGATGGGTGAACTGACATATTTTCTGGGTCTTCAAGTAAAACAAACCAGTGATGGTATTTTATAAATCAAGAAAATATGTCAGAGATTTGTTAAAGAAATATCAGTTTGATTCTATTTCATCTAAAGATACTCCAATTTCTGCACCATTAACTTTGGACTCAGATCCTAATGGAAACCTGTCGATCCCACAAAATATCGTGGTATGGTGGGATCATTAATGTTCTTAACTGTAAGTAGACCAGACATAATGTTTGCAACATGTCTTTGTGCACGATTTCAATCTGATCCCAGAAAAGCACACCAGAATGCAGTAAAAAGGATTTTTCGATACCTGAAAGGTGTCCCCAGACTAGGTCTTTGGTATCCCAAAGGCTCAAGTCTAGATCTCATGGGCTATTCAGATTCTGATCATGCAGATTGTAAGATGGATAGGAAAAGTACCAGGTGGGTGTCATTTCCTTGGTGGCAAATTGGTTAGTTGGACAAGCAAGAAGCAGATTGCAGTATCATTATCCACTGCTGAAGCTGAGTATATTCTGCAGCAAGTTGTTGTGCTCAGATCTTATGGATGAAGAACCAACTAACTGATTATGGTGTTAAGTATACCAGAACGCCAATATTTTGTGATAACACAAGTGCCATTGCAATATCTCACAATCCTGTCATGCACTCTAAAACCAAGCATATTGATCTCAGGTACCATTTCATTCATGATCATATTTTAAAAGGTGATATTGAAATTCATTCCACTGACAAACAACTAGCTGATGTGTTTACAAAACCTTTAGATGTCAAAACTTTTAAACATCTCATCAGCGAGTTAGGAATGCTAAATCCTGTGTAGCATTTCAAGGGGAATAGACAAAAATGTTTTTACAAGAAAGGAAAATTTTCTCTGTGGAGGAATTTTTGCCTCAGAAAATATTTTGTCTGAAATGATTAGAAACTGAAGGGCTTCAGAGTTTCAAAAAATGAGAAGGTTCAGATTGCACTTCCTTAACCTTCCTCAGAACTTTAAATTATTTAATCTGAAGTTCATCAAAACCTTTATTATACAATGGATACCTAGTGGCAAGTGGACACGTGATTTTTACTGGTCCAGGATACCTATTTGCTACGTGTCATACCACTTGCGCCGTAAAGAAAAATGATCATTACTTTTGCATTAAAAACGGTTGAATATTTTTCGAAAAAAGTGGGGTCATGGCCGTTGTTGCATTAAATGCGGACGTGTCACAAAAATTATTTCGGATTTCAAACCGATCAAATCACTTTCAATAAAATATCATTATAATTTATTGGGTTTGAATTTCAAAATCATTTTATTTATTTTCTTTGGAAAATTTTCGTATTCCTTTGAAAATATAAAACCTTTTTCCCAAAATCATTCCATCATTTATGTCATTTTTCATTTACTCCCAATCATATTTCTTTCTCATTCTCTCAACACTCAATCACTTTCCTTCATAATTTTCCAAACCCTAAATTCCTTCAAACACTTTCATCTTCATCTTCTTTCATTAACAAAATTCAATGGCTACATCTGTAAAAGAACCCAAAACACTTATTGGCTTTGAATATTCTCCCCCAAAATCTGCAGTTAAACCCAGTTCTCAATGGCCAAAGGATTTCGAATCCAAAACCATACGGTTAACATGAACAATTATAAGGCGGCATTGATCGTCAAAACTGACGGGTTGATGGGCAGATTAAACAATTCCTTCAACGTTGCCCTATTTCTTATGCCCTCACTGCCGATCCAGAGCAGTTGTATCATAGATACCTATTGGAATTTTGGTACACTGCTGAAGTTGCCAAAGATGATAAGTCAATAGCCTTCACATTGAAAGAAGGGACGATGAAGTGCGTATTGACACTTGATGGTTCCGGGAGGCACTCCGGTTGAATTATTTGCCTCCCAACACTCCCTACGAAAAAAGAAGAAAGGGAGTGAACTTTAGAGAAGTATTGTTGGTTATGGCCATAACCAGATTTTAGACGATGATGGCAACTTGAAGACATCCGGCCACTTTTTTATTGCGGATTCAAAAACTGTTGGAGATATTTTGGACACAAATTGTAGAGTGTCTTGGTGGCAATAGTGGTGGATTGGATCAGATTTTCTTGATCCAAGTTGAGATGGGTTATTACTTGTGGCATGGTGTAAAGGTGGATGTTGCCGAAATGCCTTCCCAAGATTTTAAGTTTGTGTTTTCTGGTAATTCTGGGAGAAGGATATTCTGACATCCTTCAGGAGAGCTCTCAGACTGAATTCTGCAAGGATCTCTCCAAACTGTCTGAGTCTAAGGACGAACCTGAACTCTCCCCTGCAATGCTTCAGGTACTTGGTAACAATGTTAAAACTGATGCAGCACGACCAGTTGGCTCAGACAGATCACTGGGCGGGTCACAAAGAATGTGAGACCCACCAGTCGATCTAGTGGCAAAATGTTACACTTGTTTAAACCCAAAACAAGTTCTACCTTCCACCTTCATCTTCCACTGACCAACCTGAGGATCTCCCAAAAGACTCCTCACGATCTCCAAAGGGTTTATTAAAACTGCGTCCTTTAAGGCCATCCTTACAACCCAAGGATATTAGTACCCAAGCTCAGCCTTCTGAGACCTCAAAACATGTTTCAGAAGAAGGTCAAATGGGAAACTTGCAAGAAACCATCTCCAAAACTTCTTTAGGAGGAGATGGTGAAGATATTAGTGTGTCAGCCCAACACACATTAGAAGTTGAGTCTGCACGTGCACCCCTGTAACTTCACAAATCTTACATTTTGTGCATGCACAAACTTTTGATATTTCTCAGGTGATACCCAGAGAGATGGAGGTTTCAACTTCTGCGGCCAATGAAGAGACTCTTGGATCCAGTACAAGGGTTACTGAGGCACAACGGTATCGACTGAAGTAGTTCCAACTTTGACCAGTGACGATGCAACTGCTGAAGTAGCTGTTGAACTGGGTGCTGGCTTGGATTCTGAGAATCAAGACCAAAGCATATCTGACCAGATAGTAAATATCTGGGATGACGATGAGCTTCTTGAGGGAAACCTCGAGGATTTTGAGTTTGATAAGGACTTATTGAGGGAGAATCAATCGGATTCTGAGCCAACCCTCAACCTTGTTGACGAACCAATGTCACCACCTCTTTTGGAACAACAACAACAACAAACAAAAAAACAACAAAACATCTTTGATCTTGATCCACCTTACCAAAGACCACCAATTCACACCAACACCCTTATTTCCTGAAGGATCAACCCCTGCCTATGTCACCTCAGCGTTTTTCAACCACACTTCAACACCTTCACCCTCAAATTATCAAATCCCACCAAGGAGAAATTATGACCTGCCAGAGGATCAAGAAAAAGATTTGGACTCTGAAACAGAATCTGAGGGTCCTTCTGATGTACTTAGGAGAAGGCTCTGGCAGGGATTCGAACTTCTCCATTTGTTGCTTCAGCTTCCACTTCATCTGTTCCACATCTCAGTATAGAAGCTCAGTTAGAGAAATCACAAACCGAAGTCCACAACCTACTTATTCAGGTTGAGGGCTTATCAAATCTCTGACTGCCAACACCAAGTCTCTGGCCGATCTGAAGGGTGCCAGGATGTTATGGGCACTGAATTTACTAAAGTTGCAGTTAATGAGGGCCTGGTGGTTGGAAAGTTGCAAGAATTGGTTGTAGCATGCAATGGATTGAGTAGGTCAACGGGAGAAGCTTTCAAGCTGACCAAGAGGGATGTGCAGACTTCAGTTGTTGCGAATCTGCAATCCTGGGTTCTTATGATACAAATTCATTCTTGGCAGTTGAGAAGAAGTTGGTGAGTTGGTCAAGAAGCTAAGTATTGATGAGAAGTCACTTGGTGATTTTAGTGAGAAGGTTTCCGAGACACTGAAATCTGTATTCTCTCAGGATCTTATTTCTCAGATTTCAGTGTCCGTTGCAGAGAAGGTTGAAGAGAAGGTCAGAACACTGGTGTCTGAACTATCAAAGCATCAAATGACAAGGTTGACAAAGCTATTATGAAATGAAGACTTCTTTGTCAAGCCTTGGTCAAAATGTTCAGACCAGTCAAAACAACTGGATGAAATTCTGACCTTGCTCAAGAAAGAGCCTGCAGTTGTTGCTCCTCCCCCCTAGTGCATTATCTGAAGAGGAAAGGAATGTTGAAGGGAGTTTTGAACATGAAAAGCTGAATCTGAACTCTTCCTTCAGATTGAGATCCCAGTTTGCATCTATGGCAAGGGATTCTCTATAGTGTTCTGCAACAGAGTTGGGAACCTTAAAGGCATGCAAAAGGCCATCGATTATATGCTCAGCTGCCTGTCGAGGTCCCCAAAGGAGGAAGTGAAATGCCAATTGGTTTGTTGTCCAGTTTTCAAGAAATGAAGGAAGCAACCAAGAAACAATCTGAGGGGAAAACTGAAAGAACAATCTGAACCCCAACCATCTGAACAAGCTAAGAAAGACAAAGGTAAAGCTCAGATGGTTGAGGAACCAAAGAAAAAGGGTGCAAAGGATTCTGGTTTTGTTGTTGGTGAGAATGTTGATGAGCATGGTTATCCATTGCCAGATTTGGGTGTTGATCAGAAAAAGTTGGAAGTCCTTCAAAGACAAGTCTCCAACCAGTTTATTATGTGGAGAGAAACTAAAGAAAAAGAAAGGGCCCAACACTTGGCAATGGGTACCATTGATTTGGTAGATGCTGCAGCTCTTGGTCTTACTGTGGAACGATATCAGAAGATCAAACATGATGCAAGAGTGCAGAAGGCCTTGGAAGAAATAGTCGAGTATGAATATGGGGTGAAGTATTCTCCCTTAGAACAAAAGCTGGACCATCTCACCTTCAAACTGTCTATTGAAGATCTGGTAAAGAATAGGAAGAAAGAGATGGAGATCAAAAGAAAAGAAATTATGGCCAGCGTTCTGAAGGTTGAGAAGGAAATTTGTAGGCACCTCAGAAGCCCAAACAAATGGCCCAAGATCTACAAGAAAACATGCTCGAGATTCTGACCTCTCTACATTCATACCTATTTCTAAAGAAGTTGCTCATGTGAAGGATAAACATGAAAAGGGTCAATATGATTATTATATGAAACACAGCTGCCATCCTGCAAAGATCCTTGACGTGCAAATTCTGAAGGAAGATGGTCTAAAATTGTTAAATTTGATTTGAAGAGAGAAGGTAGAGCAGCAGAAGAATATGAGCAGGTTTCAAGCATAAGTTTGGGTATTCTGAGCACAAGGAGATGATCACTGTTCTGAAAGGAAAACCGAAGTCTCATCTAATTGGCGCCTGGATGCTGAAGATCCAACAGAAAATGAAGGCCAAAGTTGAGATGGAGGAAAGATATTTGGGAAGATCAGTTCTCCGAAAAGAAAGGCTACTAACGCACCTTCTGGCTCAAGGCCTGCGAAGAAGTAGTCATATCCTTGTAAATATTTGGACTTGTAAATATTTCCATTTTCATTTCTGTACTTGTAACCGAACAATCATCTCAGTATCTTTTATATAGTTGCAAGTTACATCATATTATTAGGAAATAGTTTAAGTTAGAAAAATAAACATGAAAATTTTCTTAAGGCATCATGATCTATGAGATGTCCTTAGAAATATTTTTACAACTTAAACAAAAACTTGTATTTTTAGACTTACAAACCTGTATAGATAGAAGTGTAAAATACATGAACTATTTTAGAACAAATAGGGGGAATTTGTTAGTTCGAAAATCGACCAAAGTATGATTTGTTCAAAATAGTTGAAGTTCAGTGAAGAAAGCTTGCTCAGGATTCTGAAGACATTCAGAATAAAGCTCACTGAAGTTCACTCAGATTCATCAGATCAACCAACACTGAAGACGTTCAGACTAAGTCAAAGACTGAAGACTGAAGAAGAAGATCATCTCAGAAGCAGAGCTCAGAGAAGATCTTACCTGATTGAAGAATCTGAAGAGGCTAGTGAAAAAGTATTTACAACACTTTTCACTGATTACGAGGAAAGTCTTTTTCCAGTTTTAATTACCTTTACCGGTTAATACTTTATACCTGGGATTGGAAAAGTTTTAGCAAAAGGTTGGAAATAAAGTATGTCAAGTCACATCAAAGAAACTTACATACTTTACCTTAAACAAGCATGTTATAAGTTTGTCCCACAAATCAATAAATGCATCCAACCATATTTGTACGACATATTGCCATGTCATCAAGACATGTTTGCCTATAAATATAAGATTCTCACATCTTTGTATTGTCTTAAGCTACCTAATTTTCAGGGACTTTTTTCATAATATGCCAAAGGCAAAGACGATGATGTGACGGGGAAAATAGATGCCAAAGGACTTTTTGCATATGCTGATGTGACTAAAATATACATATTCCCACATGTTTTAGGTCGTTTTATATGTAATTGTTAGTCATTTTCCTATATTTCGATGCTTTATGGTATGTATGAGTGGTTTCAGGTCGATAGCAGGTTCATGGAGGAAAATGGCCAAAAACAACTTAAGAAAGTACATCGTGAAGTTCGTGGATGAATTGGGTCAAGATATAGTGAAAAAGGAGGTTAAAATTAAGAAATCTTGATGAAAGAAGCTTACTCCAGTTACAATACATCTAATGGTCGTTAAGAAGATCAAGGAAAATAACATGGCCATTGTAACTGCAGTTACATTTGTCCTAACGGGAGTTACAAGCTGGGTCTAATGGGGGTACAAATTCTTAACGCCGTTAGTAGCTGAAGGACGAAATCTGCAAAGAATGAAAGTTAACCGTGTAACGGGAGTTACAAGTCTATAACGGCAGTTACGCGTGGACTTTATATAAAAACTCTTTGGACGAATTTTAAAGGAACTTTTTGATAACTTAGAAACCCTAAGTCATATCTCAGTCGTTTTTGAAGGTCTTGAAGGAGGTTTTTCACCCGAATTGTCATCTTTGAAGATCTAAAACACGATTGGGTTTAATTTGTTCGTTGCTCTCGATTTCTTGTATTCGGTAACAATGAATTTTTCATATTTGATTTGTTATTCTTATTTAATATGAGTGGCTAAATCTATTTGCACCCGCTTGGGTAGTGAACATGTCATAGGGTCGTTGTGAATGTTACTTGCAATAGTTGGACAAGATTTTCATGTTAATCGAAGATCCATATTATTTGAGTTAAAATATTGTTTCTATCTTTTATATTGATTGATTGATAATCGTAATTAGAAGTTCGGAAGAAATCTATGTTATTGTCAATTGGTTTTTGAAAAGGTGATCGGTCTATAATAGCCTAAAGTCGTTGGAGTTCGGAAGAAACTAACGATAAAGATTTAAAACAATTAAATTCATTTTGAATGTGTAAACACTTATGATAGAGGAATCTGATTAGGTGAATAAGCAGTTCGGAAGAAAGCTTTTATAGGTTAAATCGTAAAAATAACTCAGGATCTTAAGGCTTAATTGTTTGAATAGAAATTAAAACGCGGAAGCGATAATTATATTGGAGCAATTAAAATGTCAAGTATAACGGAAGTTCGTCTTGTCTATCTTTGAGTCGTTCAACAAATGCAAGTAATGTCTATACCCGATGATTGGCATGTGAGTGATCCAAGTGGGTGTCCTTTTAAATCATGTTCGAAATTCAATAACAAAATTCTTCTTTCGATTAATCCTGAGGGATTACTGACTTTTCAACTAACTTTTGCAAAGGGCAATTCGGCACAAAACCCCTTTTTAATCTAAATCGCTTTATTGTAACAATTGTAATAAGTCCTTGTGTTCGACCTCGTACTTACCAAGTCACTATATTGCATACAAAACGGGTATACTGCCCGCAAGTGTGTAGTAGTCAGTAGCTAGGTATTTCGTGTTTATAAATTTAAGACTAGAAAATACACATCAAGTTTTTGGCGCCGCTGCCGGGGACTAAATTAAGTAGTGTGTCGTTTTGTGATTCGATCCTTCCCTGCATTAATTTGTGAGGAAGTTATTTGTTTTAATAGATAGATTTTATTTTTAGTTAATTTATTGTGTAAGATTCTGTGCGGTTAACGGTATTCTTGTGGTGCGTGTGCAGGTGCTTTGTAGTTGATGAACACAAGAGCCTCTGGTAGACCTTTGCTTAGTCCCATCTAATCCAGGGAAAGCCAGACGACGCTTACTTAGATCAAACAACACGGAGCCCTCAAACACTGACAACATAGATTCAGGTTCCGAAAACCGTGATCACCCGGACGTAGATTGGATCAACATTACTCAAAGAAAGGTTCAACGTCCGAGGTGCACTTAAGTTCTAAATTCTTTGAAGGTAGTGGTTTGTTCAAAAACTGGTGAGCTCAGAGGAAGAAGATAATCATGATAAAACTTATCAACGGATTCAACAGAAATTCTCGAGCAAATCTTCAAGTAATTCAACCAGTTAGAGCAAGGAGAATGGGTGATCAAGAACGGTTAAACCCCAATAACGTCTTTACGGTGACCGTAGGAGAAATGTACCCACTAATAGGGGCACTCCTATTCGCCTTCCAACCACCGGAGTTAACTTTTCTCTCAAAGGGAGTCATTTGAAAAGTGTGGAGGAAGAGAAGTTTGATGGGGTAACTAACAATGATCCGTATGGCCATCTAGAGAGGTTGAGAAAATTTGTAGGTTTTACCACTATGGCGCAAACCAAGATGATAATGTGAAGCTTGAGCTTTTTCACTCACTTTGTGGAGGAGCTAAGGCATGGCTCAAGGAGCAACCCAGATGTTGTATACAACTGGGGATGGCTTCATGTTGGGTTTATTGTGAGTCTATTCTATAAGGACTCAAAGACAGATGGAAAATAAGATCGGTCATTCACTCAAGATCCAGGGGAAGATGTAGTGGATGCTTGGAAATGATATAAGGAGATGATCAGGAATTGTCTAGGAAACAATTGAACACAGAAGCAGTGGTTGAATCTTCTATGATGTTTGCTCAAGAGAACTCGAAGGGAACTAGCCGGGGCATTTGGGGGTAGTTTGAACAATGTGACCCAGCTGAGGGTTACAAATCCTAGATGATATGGCTATAAGAGTTTCTGATCGCGAA
>NW_025215647.1:0-19038 GCF_010389155.1 Erigeron canadensis | reverse complement strand
AAAACTGTTTGCCATTTCTTTTTTATTTAATTTGAAACGATTAAAAGTTTTGGCAATCATTGCAACTAGATCATCATCATCATCCTCATCACATTCATGTGATGCATAATCACAATATCAGCTTCATTTTCAGCTACCATCTTCTTCACAAGTCAGAATGATCACTCTCAAAAGACAGTAGAGCAGTGTCTAGGGGTTCAGAATAATGAATCAATGCAGAACTGGTTGAAGTATGATTCTTAGCATCTTGCTCAGCCACAGCTCTCTCAGCTTTATTCTCCTCAGTGTATCTAAAGGCACCATACAAAGAGGCAAGAGTGTGACTGTGAAGGGTTTTTCCTTGTCTCAACACCATGATCAAATTTTCCCATTTAGAAGGTAAAATATCACAAAACTTTCAACAAATTTCTTTGTCCTTTGTGACCAAAGCTTTCAATTGATTAACCGAATTTGTGAATCTTAAATACGTGTTTGTCAAACTTTCATTTGGTAAAGCAAAGAAGCTTCATATTTTTTATTCAAAGAAACTTTCTTGTAACAATGGTTCCTTTGTACCTTCAAACTGAGTTATAATTGTTCCCACATTAATTTTGAATTGTCAAGTAAAACAAGAGTGGGTTTTAAACTTCTAGGACAGCGAAGAGAATCATATTCTGCAATTTAGATCTAGGTCAGCCAATCTATGGTCTTCCTCTGACCAGGATCTTTCTCTTTGGGTGTTAACCTATGGGTCCCATCTTGGTTAATAACAACAGATGAAACATTCATTGGTACATAAGGACCTTCTAAGAGAATAGAGGTCAAGTGTCTCTCAACCCCACGATATATTGAGCATACAAGCTTCCATGTGATGAATGATCACTATCCCCATTGAACTTAGGGACAGGGTTTGTTAGGAAAGTGTACGTGTACACGGGTTGTATTGGTGGTGGTGGTGGTGGATTTGATTCATATTGACATTTGGGTAGGTTACCATTTGGGTTTGGGTTTGGTTGTTCGGTTCCAGACATCTTGTAGGATCAAAAAGGGTAACAACTAATGAATAAACCTGTGAGGCTCTGATACCAAATGTGGGGTCCTTCTGATGCACTTCTAAGAAGGCTCTGGCAGGGATTCGAACTTCTCCCTTTGTTGCTTTAGCTTCCACTTCATCTGCTCTACCTCTCAGTATGGAAGCTCAGCTAGAGAGATCACAAACCGAAGTCCACAACCTACTTATTCAGGTTGAGGGCTTATCTAAATCTGGCTGCCAACACCAAGTCTCTGGCCGATCTGAAGGGTGCCCAGGTTGTTATGGGTACTGAATTTACTAAAGTTGCAGTTAATGAGGGGTGGTGATTGGGAGTTGCAAGAATGGTTTCGGGTGTAATGGTTTGAGTAAGGCAATTGGTGAAGCCTTCAAGCTGACCAAGAGGGATGTGCAACTTCAGTGTGTGCGAATCTGCAATCCTGGGTTCAGATGATTCAAAGATCATTCTTGGCAGTTGAGAAAAGAAATTGGTGAGTTGGTCAAAAAGCCAAGTGTTGATGAGAAGTCACTTGGTGATTTAGTTAGTGAGAAGGTTTCTGAGACACTGAAGTCTGTATTCTCTGAAGATCTTATTTCTCAGATTTCAGTGTCAGTGGCAGAAAAGGTTGAAGAGAAGGTCAGGGCGATGGTTTCTGAAGTCTCTAAGGCAATAAATGACAAGGTTGACAAAGCTGTTACTGAAATGAAAAATTTTGTGTCAACTCTTTATCAACAAGTTCAGAAGCAATCAGAAGTTGTTGCTCCTCCCCCTCTGGGCATTATCTGAAGAGGAAAGGGAATTACTGACGGAGTCTTTGAGCATGAAAAGCTAAATTTGAACTCATCTTTCAGATTGAGATCTCAGTTTGATTCGATGGCAAAAGGATTTTCTAATAGTGTTTTGCAGCAGAGTTGGGAACCTCTTAAAAGCATGCAAAAGGCCATTGAATTGTATGCACAACTGCCTGTCGAGGTCCCCAAAGGGGGAAGTGAATTGTCGATTGGTTTGCTGTCCAGTGCACAAGAAATGAAGGAAGCAACCTTGAAACAATCTGAGGGGGAACAACAACTGAAGGAACAATCTGAACCCCGACCATCTGAACAAGCTAGAAAGACAAAGGTAAAGCTCAGATGGTTGAGGAACCAAAGAAGAAGGGTGCAAAGGATTCTGGTTTTGTGGTAGGTGAGAACGTTGATGAGCATGGTTATCCATTGCCAGATTTGGATGCTGATCAGAAAAAGTTGGAAGCCCTTTAAAGACAAGTCTCCAACCAGTTTATTATGTGGAGAGAAACAAAAGAAAAGGAAAGGGCCCAACACTTGGCAATGGGTACCATTGATATGATGGATGTTGCAGCTCTTGGTCTTACTATGGAACGATATCAGAAGATCAAACATGATGCAAGAGTGCAGAAGGCCTTGGAAGAAATGGCCGAGTATGATTATGGGGTGAAGTATCTCCCTTAGAACAAAAGCTGGACCATCTCACCTTCAAATTATCTATTGAAGATCTGGTGAAGAATAGAAGAAGGAGATGGAGATCAAAAGAAAGAAATTATGGTTGGCGTTCTGAAGGTTGAGAAGGAAATCTGCAGGCCACCTCAGAAGCCCAGCAAATTGCCAAAGAACTGCAAGAAAGCATGCTCGTGATTCTGACCTCTCTACATTCAAGCCAATTTCTGAAGAAGCTGCTCAGGTCAGGATAAGCATGATAGAGACCAATATGATCACTATGTGAAGTTCAGGTGCAATCCTGCGAAGATCCTCGATGTAAAGATTCTGAAAGAGATGGTTTGAAATTGTTTAATTTGCTTGTGAAAAGAGAAGGTAGAGCTGAGGAGGAATATGAGCAGTTTCACAAGTGTGATTATCTTTGTTCCGCAACAACTCTTGTAATAAACATAATACAAGAGTTGTTGCGGAACAAAGATAATCACACTTGTGAAGATATCTAAACAACCTAGAAATACAAATGATCTATGCTACAAGGAATTACTCGTAAGAATCTTAGAGTAATATCACACGTTGCAATGCCAAAGTTCCAAGCATTTTAGCAAGTGTGAGAAGTCTTATATTTATAGGCAAACATGTCTTCATGACATGGCACTATGTCGTACAAATATGGTTGGATGCATTATGGATTTGTATGACAAATCCATAACATGCTTGTTTAAGGTAAAGTATGTAAGTTTCTTTGATGTGACTTGACATACTTTATTTCCAACCTTTTGCTAAAACTTCCCAATCCCAGGTAGAAAGTAATTAACCGGGTAAAGGTAGTTAAAGCTGCAAAAAGACTTTCTCGTAATCAGTGAAAAAGTGTTGTAAATACTTTTTCACTGAGCCTCTTCAGATTCTTCAATCAGGTAAGATCTTCTGAATGTGTTCAGAACCCTGAGCAAGCTTTCTTCACTGAACTTTAACTATTTGAACAAATCATACTTGGTCGATTTTCGACCTAACAATAAGCAACATAAAGGCTTAACAAGCCTCTAAGTGGTCGTCCCCCATCATGGACTTTAGGTCCAAGTCCATTTTTCGATTTCATATTTTAATCCTCCTCTTTAATCAATTAACTATAACTAACCCTTTAATTATGTTTATGTTAGAAATCCAAATATAGTGATGCATTGTAATTTAAGTTATGGACTTACTTGTTGTTAAGTCATGAGTTGATAATTTCTAAGGTTGAGGGGCTAATAGTGTTAATTAGCATAGTTAGATAGTTTAGACTAAATAGCCCTCAATTCCTTAGAAATTATAAGAACTTGACACATTAACAACTGATTATTCATACAACCACCTGAACATCACACTCTTAATCCAATTCTCTCTCAAAACACACACAAACACCAAGAACACACACACTAACCAAACGCCATTGTTGATGTGAATTCGGTTGAGAAAATCGTGTTGATTACATTTGGTATCAGAGCAAACATCATTTTGATCTCGATCCATCACTGAATTCAATCACATTTCATCAAAAATCACCTTTAATTCTGTTTTATTTCTGTTTCTGTTCGTCATTTTTTTTCACTGAAAATCCAAAATTAACCTCTCAAATCACATAAAATCACAAAGTTTGTTCACCGTTCGATTCCTCATAGTTAATAACATAATCCTCTCAAGTTTCATGTTCTAATTCAATCTGGATCAAAAGTTCAGATTTTGAGTTTTTGGCGTAAATTTGGGATTTGATTCTGTTGTGTTAGAAGCTAAGTGTTGTTAATCGGATCATTGCTGAGGTGAAAACAAACTATTTGCAAGTGGTTTCATGTTCCAATTCTCAGAAAATCAAAAGATATTGAAGTTTTAAATATCGTCAATGGAGTTGTTCATGTTCAGAGGTTGAAGACGACTGTGTAAAGCTAAAACGATCTTAATTAGATCGTTTCAGTTTTTCTTTCTTCATACTTTCATATCATTGTGGAGTGTCAAACGATTCAAATTTTGATCGTTTTGACAAGTGTTGTGTTGTGAATAACTGATTGTGGCTAACTGATCATTGGATTGGTTTTGGTCAATTCAGTTATTGAAAATTATACAAGTTATTGAGAAATTCTGAAGAGGAACCAAAACGATCTATTTTAGATCGTTTCAGTTCTCTTAGAAACGAGAACGATCTCTTTTAGATCGTTTCAAGTTTCACTTGAATTTTTCTGGTTTGAGTAATTTCTGCAGAGTTGTGATGGAAATCATACTACTTTTGGGTAACTGATCTTCGTGATTGGTTTTGCTCAATTCATTACATTCCAGTTCATACCAAAACTCTGCTCAAATCATTTCAGAACACTTAGAATTTTCATTCCTCAGAAAATCGTTCAAATCGTTTTAATTCTTACTTCAAAATAGATCGTTTCATTTTATCCCAGCTTAGATCGTTTCATTTCATTCCAGATTAGATCGTTTCTTTCATACTTCAAACAAATCGTTTCATTATTAGATCGTTTCATTTTCATTCAAAAACAGATCGTTTCATTCTAAATCCAAATCTAATCATTTCATTGTTCATTACAATCAGATCGTTTCATTCTGTTTTCAAATTCAAATCGTTTAATTTCATTTCAAACTAGATCGTTTCATAGTTTCCAAATTTCTTCAAAAACAATTCAATTCTCAATTCAAATCAATTTCAAATGACTACTCGTGAAGCACTGTCTCTGGGTACTGATACAAGACCACCAGTTCTTTATCGTGGTAATTATGGACTTTGGAAGAAAAGGTTCATGGATTACATTGAACGTCAAACAAATGGTCACATGCTTAAGGACTCAATCATCAATGGACTTGCTATGCATCGTCATCCTACTACCCGTACCATTTTGACTCCTGATCTTTTAAACGCTGAACAAAGAGATCGTACTGCTGCTGACAACAGAGCTAGGTCATGCTTGTACCAAGCACTTCCTGATGAGATTTATGGCTCAGTTGATTCTTACGACACAGCAAAGGAGATTTGGGATGAAGTTGCTAGACAAATGGAAGGTTCTGATGTAACATCAACAATTCGACTGACTAATGTCTTAACCGAATTTGACAATTTTCAGAAATCTCCAAATGAATCTCTTGAGTCCGTCTACTATCGATTTTGCAATGTGATCAATGAACTGAGAAAGAACAAGGTCAAGAAAGATGAGATTGAGTTGAACATCAAGTTTATCAAAGCACTTGGTTCCGAATGGGAAGAATATGGAACCCAAATCAAGTTTATGAATATTTCAAGTTGAATGAGAGCAAAGTTCTAAGCAAAAATTCATTCAACAAAGTGCCAGAAGTTGTATCTACTGATCCTTTGGCATTGGTTGTTGAACGAAAGGTTTCTGAGGCTCTTAAAAGACAAATGACTATTGTTTCTTCATCTGATGAGGAAGGAGAAGATTACTTGGCTCCAAGAGATGGTGTTCCTGATGAATTCTACCAAGCTCTTGCCGCTGTTACCAAGCATTTCAAGAAGAAATATTTCAAAGCGAGGCCAACTAACAACAATCTTCGAACTTCATCAACAAGTGCATTTCCAAAGAAGGAACAATATCATCACAAGAGTTTTGAACAAGGTGAAACAACTGTCTCCAAGCAAAGAGACAAGAAAGCAGAAAATGAGAAACAAATCATGGAGAAAGAGAAGACATCTGACAAAAAGTGTTACAACTGTGGATTTCCTGGTCATTTTGCTGTGGATTGCAAACTGCCTCGCAAAAAGGATTATGCATACTACAAGCAGAAGATGCTTCTGGCAAAGCAAGTTGAAGCCGGTCAAGCCTTGATTGCTGAAGATGACAAGTGGCTCTTGCTTACTGATGATGAAGATGAAGATCTGTCTGCCAATGTATGTTTCATGGCAAGGTTGAGCAAAGATAAGATGCTGGAGGCTGACAACACTGACGAGGAATATCCCGATGATGAGGTAAATCTCGACTCTACTTTTTCAACAATTAAGGATAAAGAGTCTTGTAGAATTGCCTTATCAAACCTGACAAATCATTACACTTCTTTCGCCAACAAAAACAAGAAATTGAAAAATAGCATTGTCTTTTCAAAAAGGGAATACACAAAACTTCTTGAAGAAAATTCTAAACTTCTTTTTGATTATGATGCTATGAAACAAGAATTTCAAAAATACAAAGAAAAAATGTTGGTCAAAGAATGTGAAATGAATGCATCTCCTGACTCTAAGTTATTGAAAAAGTGTCATAATTTAGAAAAGACCATTCTTGATCTTGAAAAGGCCAATCAAGATCTTGAAGTTCAAAAAACCAATGAATGGCTTCGTGCAAATGCGAGACAAATGGATATTGATATTCTGAATAAAAAGCTTCAAAAAGCTACACCAAAAACAATTGAACTTGAAAGAAAAGTTTCTGATTTAAATCATAACTGTTTTTTAAAAGGCATTGAGATTGAAAATCTTGGAAAACAAATTGAGGAACATAAAAAGAATATACTTTTCTATCAAGAAAAGTTGTACAAAGTTGAACAAAACCCTCTTTTGGATTTCACTGCCTATTTCAATAAGTCAAAGATTGATAGATCAGAACTTTTTCTTGGGTTGGGATTTGAGAATATCACTCCATTGCAAAAAGCCAAAGAAAAGATGAACCCTTGTATGATGAAAATTTTTGAGACTTGGTATGGTTCAACAATTCATACGTCCATTGGATGACGAATTTGAGACTGATGAAGTTGAGAAAATTCAAAACAATAAATTTTTGGTTAATTATGATGCCATCAACACTTCTTACGAAATGAAAAAGTCTTCAATTTTTGAATTAGAAGAGATTGCGTCTAATTTTCAAAACCAAGAATCTGTCGTTTCCCCACCTAAACCAACTAAAGTGTATGTTCCATCCACAATTTTGGAAAAACAAATAGAAGGTTTACAACAAAAGGTGGAATCTCAACAAAACCTTATCAATAATCTAAAGTCTCAAAGTCCGAATTCAAAAATGAATCAATTGTTGTTGATATCAAGAAAGTTTGTGTGAATGTTTCTACACAAACTGATTTCAGTCTGTTAGTAGACCATTCAACTCAGACTACTTGTGTTTCATCTACTTGTTCCTCCACCCAAACCTTGACTGATTCTTTTGAGTATTCATGTCGAAATACTGCTACTGCAATAGCTGATGATTATGTGCAATCTGATTTATCAAATGACGAACTTGCGCATAGTTTAGTTTTGATATGGTACTACGTTAGGTTTTTCACTTGTGAGTTTCCTGAAGAGTTAGTTGTTCACCCTAAGCCTTGTGCTAGTATAGGTGTTGATACTTCTACTCAATTTTCTTGTGAAACCAAAGAAGCGTCAGTTCAAGTTGATTTTATTCCTGAGACAACCAATAGTGTGAAGTTGGAAAACAAAACTCCTGATTTTTCAAAATTCTCTCCGGTTTCACCATTCAACAAATCTGATTTTGATAAATTCATGGAGGGAGAATATGTTTTTGATTCTGAAACTGAGAAAAAGATTGAATCTACCAAAATCAAAGTTGAATCAAAAGAGGAATCTCCAAAATCGTTTTTCAAAACTCCAACTTCATATTATTCAAAGAAACAGGTTACTTCCAAACCCATCAAGACTGAACCAAAGACTGTCACCAAACCAAGAATCAATAAGTTAAAAACAAAGTGTCCTACCCCAGAAAAGCATGTCAAAACCAAGCAAGATGAGACCAAACCTAAAATAAAATACAACAAAGTGAAACTTCTGGAAATCAATTCAAATGTTTCTTTGTCTAGACCTCATTCTAGTTCAAATTCAAAAGTGTCTAAGTCTAGCTCAGTTTTGCTAACTAGGGATGCTTCAAATAATGCAACTAGGTATAGGGATAGATATGGCTGGTTTTCTCATGATAAACCTAAGAAACAAGAAGTTTCCGCACCTCCAAAAGAGTCTGAAAAGATAAAAGTGCTTCAAAACTCTCATTCTAATCTTCTTAATGTCAATCCAACAGGTGGAAAGAGCTTGATTAGTGAGTCTAAATGGGTAGCTAAGTCATTAGTACCTAAGATCACTAATGTTGATAAAAAGAAGAAAAGGCGAAGAAGAAAAGATGGTAGAAAGAAGAAGCATGTTTTTGTTGAGTCAAACAATTTATCTTTAAGTCCTCTGTGTTAAACAATGTTAATGGTGCCAAGGCTAGCCTTGTGATGTTGTAAACAATGTTAATTCTTGTTTTCATATGCATGGTTTGAATGCTGGTAAACATGTTACTTTTGATTCATGCGTTAATATTCGATTGTTTAATCCAAATGTGCTTATTGATAATGTGCTTATTAACAAGTATGTTGACATGAAAGCATGTTTGTATGCATTTCCTAAGTTATATCCCCTGCCTGTATTAACTAACCACAAAGGACCCGTCTTTAAGTGGGTACCTAAAGTCGGTTAAATTTTGTTTGCAGGAAATAACCATCTGTGTATGGATACTCGATTCCGGGTGTTCAAAACACATGACTGGCAATAAATCATTGCTCAAGAATTTTGTTGAAAGATTCATGGGAACTGTTCGTTTCGGAAACAACAATTTCGCTCCAATTCTAGGTTATGGAGAGATTGAAAGAAACGGAATTGTCATCAAGAAAGTTCATTATGTTGAAGGCCTGAGTCATAACTTGTTCAGTGTTGGACAGTTTTGTGACAACAATCTTCAAGTTCTTTTTCGACAATCTCTGTGCAAAGTCCAAACTCTAGATGGAGTTGATATCCTATGCGGAGATCGTGAAGACAATCTTTTCACAGTTAATCTTGATGATAACCAACCAACTGATAATATCTGTCTTGTTTCAAAAGCTACATCGAAAAATTCTTGGTTGTGGCACAGAAGGCTTTCTCACTTGAATTATCAAACCATCAATGCATTAGTCAACAAGCAACTTGTTGAAGGCTTGCCTGACTACAAATATGAAAGTGAGCATGTCTGTCCTTCTTGTGCAGTTGGGAAGATCAAGAGAACTTCTCATAAACCAAAGAAAATTCCACACACTTTGGCACCTCTTCATTTGATTCACATGGATCTTTGTGGGCCTATGAAAGTACAAAGTAGAAACGGGAAGAGATATATTCTGGTTATCATTGATGATTATTCTAGATACACTTGGGTCAAGTTTCTTGCTTCAAAAGATGAAACAACTCAAATACTGATCGATTTCATCACTTCCACTCAAGTGAATCTTCAACTTCCAGTCCGTTATATCCGTTCAGATAACGGTACTGAGTTCAAAAATGCCATCTTCAATGAATTTTGCAAATCAAAAGGCATTACTCACCAATTCTCTGTTGTTCGTACCCCGCAACAAAATGGTGTTGTTGAAAGGAGAAACCGTACGCTGGTGGAAGCAGCAAGAACAATGCTTGCTTATTCCAAGTTACCATCAAACATGTGGGCTGAAGCTGTTGACACTGCATGTTATACTCAAAATCGGTCCATCATTAATCAGCGTCATGGAAGACTCCTTATGAGGTTATTAACAAACGCAAACCCAACATCAATTACTTCCATATTTTTGGGTGTGTCTGTTATACCTTGAATGATCGGGAAAATGTTGGAAAGTTTGAAAGGAAAGGTGACGAAGGTTACTTTGTTGGTTACTCAAAGACATCGATTGCATATCGCATCTTTAATCGTCGAACAAACACGATTCAAGAAACCATGAATGTTTGGTTTGACGAGATGTCTGGCATGATATTTGAACAAGAAAGTTTGCTACCAACAATCAGTGATCCAAGTACTTCAAGTGCTTCCTCAAGGACGTCTACCTTAGCTTCAAAATTCAAGAAATATCCAACTCCAACAAGTGAAGAGCTAGATATTCTTTTGAAGAATTCTACAATTCAAAACCGATTCAAGAAAAGGAACCTCAAGTCATCATTGAACCAATTCCGAACAATGACCCCATTCAAACAAATGAATCAGTTCCAGACAACAATCATGAATCATCTTCAAATTCTACAGAGCAAGAAGAATCATCTTCAAGTGATATTTATTCTCAAAAGAATGATCAAGAACAACCTTCTCAAATCACCCAAACAACAAATCCATCAAATACTCCAAATGTGTATGTACCACTGGATTTTGATCATCCAAATTTTGAGGAAAGAGTTCTTCCAAGCTATGATTCCATTGCTCAACAGAACTCTGGATTTAATGATGATAATGTTGACCTTCATCAACAAAATCCTCTTCCTCATGACAACAAGTGGTCACGTATGCGCAAGATCATCCTACAGAACAAATCATCGGAGATCCACAAGCTGGTGTTTCTACTCGTACTACAGTCAATGAGTGTCTTGTTGCACTTTCACTGAGTAACATTGAACCCAAAACCGTCTCTGAAGCTCTTTGTGATCCAGAGTGGGTTAAAGCAATGCAAGATGAATTAGCTCAGTTTGAAAGACTGAAAGTATGGAGATTGGTTCCAAATCCAAGAACAGAAGAACCAATTCGCACCAAGTGGATTTTCAAGAACAAGAAGGATGAAAATGGAGTTGTAGTAAGGAACAAAGCTAGATTGGTTGCAAAGGGTTACTGCCAACAACCTGGTGTGGATTTCGATGAAACTTTCGCTCCTGTTGCAAGAATGGAGGCCATTCGTATATTCTTAGCTTATGCCGCATTCAGAAACTTCACAGTGTTTCAAATGGATGTGAAACAGCATTCTTGAATGGAGAACTCAAAGAAGAAGTTTACGTGGAGCAACCTGAAGGTTTTGTTGATCCTAAGAAGCCAAACCATGTCTACAGGTTAGACAAGGCTCTCTATGGTTTGAAGCAGGCACCCCGAGCATGGTATGATTCCTTATCTACTTTCTTACTCAAAGGAGGCTTTACCAAAGGTACTATTGACCCTACCCTATTTATTCGTAAGCAAGGTAAACATGTTTTACTTGTCCAAATATATGTTGATGACATTATTTTGGGTCAACCAGTCAAACTTTTTGCCGAAATTTTTCATCTCTAATGGTCAATCATTTTGAAATGAGCATGATTGGGGAAATGAATTACTTCTTGGGTCTACAAATCAAACAATTACCAACTGGTATTTTTATATCACAAGGTAAGTACATAAAAGATATGTTGAAAAAGTTTGAAATGACTAACTGTTCTTCAATTTCAACCCCAATGGCTGCTCGTACAAACATAAATGCTGATAAAAATGGGAAACCATTTGACCAAAAGAGGTATAGAAGCATGATTGGTTCGTTGTTGTATCTTACAGCATCTCGCCCAGATATAATGTTTGCAACATGTATGTGTGCTAGGTATCAAGCCGCTCCTACTGATTTACATTACCAAGCTGTGAAACGAATTTTTCGTTATCTGAAGGGTACACCCAATCTTGGTCTCTGGTATCCAAGGGATACTGGATTCAATTTAACTGCCTATTCAGATGCAGATCATGCAGGTTGTAAGCTTGATCGCAAAAGCACATCTGGTACTTTACAATTCTTAGGGGATAAGATTGTAAGTTGGTCATCCAAGAAGCAAAATTGCGTATCACTGTCAACAGCAGAAGCTGAATATGTAGCTGCTGCTAGTTGTTGTGCTCAAGTGTTATGGATGAAAACACAACTTACTGACTATGGTCTGAAATATGATCGTGTCCCTATCTATTGTGATTCTCAAAGTGCCATTGCAATTGTCGTCAACTCAGTCAACCACTCACGTTCAAAACACATTGATGTGAGATATCATTTTCTCAAAGATCATGTTGAGAAAGGTGACATCGAACAATATTTCGTGGGAACTGACCACCAACTCGCTGATTTGTTCACAAAACCACTGGACGAAAAGAGGTTTAATTTCTTAATCTCTAAACTTGGTATGCTAAATCTTGATCCTTGATTCACTTTACCATGGAAGGAATTCTTGATTCATTTTTCAAAATATTAAAAATTGAAAAACCAAAAATCAAATACAACAATAAAAATTTTGAAAAAAAAATAACAAAAAGATTTTCTTAATTTTCTTTTATTTCAAAGTGGCTTGCGTATATTCAGTATGCAACCCGTTCTTCATTGAACTATTTATTTCAAAATGGCTTATGCACACTCAGTGTATAACCCGTGCTTATTTGTGTTATTTATTTCACAATGGCTTGCATATACTCTGTATGCAACCCAGTCTTAAAAAAAATTTATTTATGTTTCAAAGATGGAATTAATTCATGTTGTTATACATATAAATTGATATAAGATAACGCGGAATTGAACGCCTTTGTGTACTTCCAAGTAGTCTTATATGAATGTATATGTGTAATACAAGATGTTAATTGCAATTTTGTTACACCTGTTTCAAAAACTCTCAATTGTTGATATGAGAAGCAAAGGATTGAACGCCTTTGTGTACTCCTGAGTTATCTCATCTTGAACAATTGATTGAGTTCATTTTCATAAAACCTGATTTGATTTCACACAAATCATTTTTGCTCCACCTTTTCTATGAAAATCTTTTTGATCTATCCTTGCATAGATTAAGGGGGAGTTTGTGATTTCAAATCTCTTTTAAACTTCAAATGTGTTTTTAAAAATTTTTTCTTTTCACATTTGATGATTTTTTTTCAAACATTTGCTTCAAAGGAAGTTCGGTGTTTAGTTTGCACATGAGCGACTAGGTTTTCTCAAAATATACTCCATGAATTTCATCATCGCCGATGAAATCTAACCCGGAGTATTCACTTCTTTTATTAGAACGTGAGGGTATTTTTGAGTGATGATGAATTTGTGCAACTAAGTTGGAGGGAGTAAAGTCGAAGAGTGAGAGGTTATGGTGATAATGTTGTGAGAAAAGGGTTAAAAGAATTGATACCCTTCCCTAAAATTCTCAAATCGCCGGGTAAAACACATTTCTATCAGATATCATTTGTTGATATCTCGGTATTGAAGAAGCCTTCATGGACCCAATGAAGCGATGCACATCTTTACCTAACCACTCAAGTGTTTCTTAACAAATACTTGTTTCATTTCTCACGGAGATTTTCACATTTCTATTGACTCTTCATTTGGAAGATGTGGATATTGAATAAGGGCGACATTCTGCTCTGGTCCCCGACTTCATTTGATCACTTTGTGTCTAGAGCTCTTATCATTGATCATTATTCATTCTTTAGGACACATTTGCGTCATATCTTCGTGATATACATGCTTATCTTTGTGATATAGCCGGACCATTTGTAGTGATATCTTAGATGATATTTCACGATGATCAAATGGAAATCCTACCATTGCTAACATCATTTCCAGCTTTGAACGTAGGTCTCATAATTGCATTTTTGTAATTATTGAGTTAACAAGAAGTCTATTGTGACCTTGGATTTTTCCTAAAAGTCTTTAAGGATAGTAGAACATGGTTATCGAACGCCTAGGTGACACTGACCATGGTTTACATTCTTTAAAGCATTCTTGAGGTTGGAAAGCCAAAAGACCAAACTATGTTAGAGGTTTGCTTTGTGCATGTCTCAATGATACATAGGAAATCCGATAAATGATAATACATTTCCTTCGGTCATTTCATTAATCCTTTCGATTTTTGAATGCAAACGGATCATTCTTATCCGGTTTCTTTTCTCATCACCCGAACATAGAAAACACCAACACCATGATACAACGGTTATCCAAACAACTTCAATCTTACATTTTAGTCATCCATAGATACAATTGGGTTGGATTATGTGATTAGATTGATGTTTTGTTCATTGATAAATCTTCATGTGTATAATGTCTAAATTTTAGTCATGATTATTTCTTCTAAATATTTAAATCAATCAATGTTTGCATAATGACATTGGTTTCAACCTTGTCATTATGAGGGGGAGAAAATATATGATTGATGATTGATAAGGATAAGGAGAAAATGATTGATAAGGACAAGGAGAAAAGTTTGTGTTTGGTTGTTTTAATTGCTTTTAGAAATACTTTCATTCAGCTTCAAAAATCAAAGAGACTGTGATTACTCATGGATTAATGAGGAGTATGATTACTTCATAAGAGACTTTCCAAACCTTTTTGAAATGTTTACTCTCAAAAGTATTCAAGATGATGTGACAAAGATCAAAGATTCAAAGGACAAAAGATTGAAGATTCGAGACAAAGAAGAAAAGCTTCAAAAAGAGTCTTCGTCAAATTAAAGATCTTCACGTCATACAACAAACACTTTATCTAACGCTACATTGCACACATCAAGGGGGAGAGTACATATTTCTGAAAATTCATTCCAAGATTTCAAAGAAATGACTTCAAGATTCGAAGATTGAAGAATCCAAGACAAGTTCATACCTTCCGCACCTCAAAAGACAACTCTGATTCATGATTCAACAATCCTCGAAGATTTAATATACACACTCATCATTCTCTGTTCTCAAGAACATTGAGAAACAACAGATGATTTAACTTCAAGAAGTCCAAAGACCAAGATTGAATCAAGTTATCCAAAAACAATGAGAAAGCTTTGAAGACTTGTTTTTCACACACCAATTGTCTTCATCACCGGGCTCATCAAATTCATTCCTACAAGACAAATCAACACGTACTTCAGACCTTTCAATATATCACTAAAGGGGAGAATGTTAGAAATCCAAAAATAGTGATACATTGTAATTTAAGTTATGGACTTACTTGTTGTTAAGTCATGAGTTGATAATTTCTAAGGTTGAGGGGCTAATAGTGTTAATTAGCATAGTTAGATAGTTTAGACTATAAATAGTCCTCAATTCCTTAGAAATTATAAGAACTTGACACATTAACAACTGATTATTCATACAACACACCTGAACATCACACTCTTAATCTCAATTCTCTCTCAAAACACACACAAACACCAAGAACACACACACTAATCAAACGCCATTGTTGATGTGAATTCGGTTGAGAAAATCGTGTTGATTACAGTTAATTAATCATTTCGTGATCAAACTAATCAATATATTACTTTAATATATCAATTAATATTATCGAGTGACCGTGTCATTTCGTGTGACTTCGTAGGCTTAAATTATTCCCGGACATGCGATTTATAATAAAATGATCACACTCCAACAGCTCCCACTTGAGCATGTTATTATAAAGTCAATAACATTGGTTGGCGTCTAGTAACACTCCAATGCTCCCGGAAATATTTAAGAATAGATTCTTAAATTGCCAAGTTGAAATGATTTAGTCTTTAATATCCCTTTGTTCAGATACCCTTGTTAATTATGAATATGGATCAATGTCATTTCATATTTAACGATTATGTTCTCATTTCTATAATTAATTAAGATTACCAAATTAGTCAAGACAACTTCTTGAGTTCATTTGGGTGTGGCCACACAAACATCTTCAATTAATAATGAGGGCGCCAAATGGTATCATACTTCAATTGCAAATTGAAGGAACAAATCCTGTATTGACTACAAGTGTCTGGCCATGTCGTTTCTTAACATTTCTGTAAGTAACACGATTTCAGCACCGAATTCACAGATTCAATGGTGGATTGGATGTGTTTGTGTTCTTGGTGTTTTAGTGTGTATTTTGGAGTGAGAGAGAGAGAATGAATGATTGGAATTAAGTGTGTGTGAAAAAATGGTTACATTAATAAATGAAATGTTGTTCCAGACTTAATAATCTCTAAGGTATGAGGGTATTTATAGTCTATCCCTATACATATGCAACTTATCACATCTAGTCCCTCAACCTTAGTGATTATTAATCTATGACTTAACAACAAGTAAGTCCACTAACTTAAATTACAATTTATCACTATTTTTGGATTTCTAACATTCTCCCCTTAGTGATATATTGTAATGAATGAAATACGTGTTATCTTGTCTTGTAGGAATGTATTTGATGAGCCCGGTGGTGAAGACAATAAGTATGTTGAAACAATTCTTGGTCTTGGACTTCTTGAAGTTAAATCATGAGGTGATTCTCAATGTTCTTTTTGAACAGAGATAAAGATTGTGTGTGTGTGTCTTGAATCTTTGAAGATTGTTGAATCATGAATCAGAGTTGTTTTTTGAAATGCAGAAGGTATAAACCTGGCTTCGATTCTTCAATCTTTGATTCTTGAGCGAATTTCAACTTTTGACATGAAGTATCATGAACTTGTACTCTCCCCTTTGATGTATGCATTGGAGCTTCTTGAACAAGTGTTATTGTATGACTTGAAGATCTTGAATGAAACATGTTGATGAAGACTCTTTTGAAGCTTTACTTCTTTGTCATGAATCTTCTAACCAATCTTTCAACTTTTTGTAGCTTTGATCTTTGTCACATTGACTTGCACACTTTGGAGAGTAAACATTTGAATGAAGTTTGGATAAGTCTCTTATGAAGTAATCATGTTCCCCCTCAATACATGAATATAACCATATTGGAGCATCTTTAAACATTTGTTCCATCTTGAGAGAATATCTTTTCATCTTCAGTCTCAATTTTATCTTTGGAATCAATTTAGATTCCTCTTTTTCAAAATCAAGAACTCAATCAACTAAAATCTATTGAAAATTTGAGCTCAATTGGCTGAAATGTTTTGAAAATCTTTGACAAGTTAATCTGAACAATCCATAGCTCGATTTTCATGAGAACATATTTCGTGGCAAAAATTTGGAGGAAACTTGAAGAGACCTGAAGTACAAAATTTCCAAATTTCAATTTTAATTCTTTCACTTCAGTTTCAACACAAACTTTTCTCCATAACTTTTCTCCATCAATTATTCTTATTTCTTCCCCAATCAATCATAATCTTTCTCTCTCCCCTCATAATGACAAAGTTGGGAACCAATGTCATTATGCAACATTGATTGATAAAATGCTAAAGAAAAACACAATCCGAAACTAGATGTTATTGCACATGGAGAATTGTCGACCATCAAACAACACACCAAACTATTAGCCCACCCTAAAGAACCTAAAGGTGACTAAATGTAAGTTGAAGTTTTTGGTATAAACGTTATAGTATGGTGTTGGGGTTTTTTGTGTTTGTGAGATGAGAATGAAACCGATAAGAATGATCCGTTTACATGTTCAAAAATCAAAAGGATTAATGAAATGACCGATAGAAATGATAACATTTTTCGGATTTCCTATATATCATTGAGACATGCACAAAGCAATGTTCTAACATAGTTCAGTCTGCGAATTTTCAACCACGAATTGCTTCAAAGAATATAAATCATGTTATTACAGGCGAAGCTTTCGATAACCACAATCTATTATCCTTACCGACTTTTAGGTAAAATTCGAGGTCACTGTTAGACTTCTCGTTCACTCAAAATCACATAAATGTAATTATGAGACCTACGTTCAATGTTGGAAAAGATGTTTTCACATTGGTAGATTTCCATTTGATCATCGTGGAATATCAAAATATCACTACAAATGTTCCGGCTATATCACAAAGATAGCAATTATCACAAAGAAGACTCGAATGTGTCCTACAAAATAAATAATATCAACATTAATGACCAACCAAGTAGCTCTAGACACATGTGATTAAATGAAGTCAGGGACTGGAGCAAGTGTCGCACTTTTTCAATATTAACATATCCAAATGAAGAGTCAATAGAAATGTGAAAATCTCAGTGAGAAATGAAACAAGTATTTGTTAAGAAAACTTGATGGTTAGGTTAAAGATGTCGCATCGCTTCACTGGGTCCATGAAGACTTCTTCAATATCGAGATATCAACAAATAACATCCGATAGAAACGTGTTTTAACCCGGCGATTTGAGAATTTAGGAAGGTTATCATTTCTTTTAACCCTTTCTCACAACATCACCTAACTCCTTCCTTTTCGGCTTCCTTTCCACTCCTATCCATCCCCTATTTGCACAAAAACATCACTCACTCAAATACTCCTTCACATCTATTGAAGAAGTGATATACCGAGGTTAGACACTTATCGGCGATATGAAGTTCATGGAGTAATTTTTGAGAAGAACTTAATCGCTCATGTGAAAAACTAATCACTCGAACCCTTTGATTGAAATCATTGGAAAATCAGACCAACGTGTGTATGGAAAAAAAAATAAAAACCATTTGAAGTTTTGAAAGATTTTGAAATCACAAACTCCCCCTTCTATGCGAATAATCAAAATGTTTTCCATAGAAAGGTGAGCAAAATTGGTTTTATGAAATCAAAATGAGTAAACTCTTTGTTGTGATATTTTCGGAAAACTTGAAGTCTATTGTGAACATATATTTCATTAAGAACACAAAGTTTTGCATCAACAACAATGTCAATAGTAAGACTGCTAGTGAGTACACAAAGGCGTTCATCCGTCGCATCTCACATCAACAAGTTGGAAGGAATAAACATTTTAGCAAATTTTAACTCAATCAATTATACAACATGAAACAAACTAGGGAGTACACAAGGCTTCGATCCTTCGTTGCTCATATCAACAATGAGAGTTTGAAAACTTTTATTTGAAAAACTTGATTGACATTTAGTTAATTGCTTCAAACTGCTATTACACATACATATTCATATAAGACCACTTGGAAGTACACAAAGGCTTCGATTCCGCGTTTATTTTATATCAATGTATATGT
>NW_025215646.1:0-13629 GCF_010389155.1 Erigeron canadensis | reverse complement strand
AGTATCCTTCAATTTATTCTATATTTATCTAAAATAACTATAATACCCTTTCTCTCTCTTCAAATCTCAACCAATCATTTTTTTCCTCCCTACTCCAAAAGTCATTTATTCCTCTAATTCATTCAAATCTTTTATCTCAAATCATACAACTTACGATAAATTATAAAAGTTATATGGGTGTTTTTAAAATTCATCTCTTTTCAACAGAGAGGTGTTCGATTTACTTTCGACGAATTTTTAAATCCGAGAGCGAAGCCCGTACAGCTAAGGGTGAAGCCGTCAGGTAGATTACCCCATTACTGCACCCCCGCCATTACATCCCACTTCGCCATCACCGACATTACCGCCGCAACGCGCGGGTACTTTTTTCTCGTTTATATATTGTACATATGAAATATATAAAGTTAGAAGTTTCTATTAATTTTTAGACAAATCACACATTAGGTTGAAGGGTTATAATCTAGCTATCCTTACTTCCTATTGAGAATATACGAGAGAAGTACCTGCGCATTGCGGCGGTGAGATAGTGGGAGTGATAGCTCATAGAGTGTAATAGCCAAATGCTTAGTCGTATGGGCTCCGCCTTTGGATTTAAAAAATCGTCGGAAGTATATCGATGACATGTCTAATGAAAGAACACCCATATAATTTATAATTATGGATATACGATTTTTGAGATAAAGATTTTGAATGAATTGAGGAATCAAATGAGTCCATGTGGAGGAGAGATAAACAAAATGAGTAGTTGAGATTTGAGTAAAGAGATAAAATGAATTGTTGAAAAGTTGAAAAAATTCAACGGTCCAAATGGTTTAGTTACCGGGGAAAATACCTGATATGACATTGGATGTAGTGGATAATTAAAATTACTCTAATGATCAGCTTTATGCTTATTGGATTTGGAAGTTATATTAAGCACTAATATATACGGAAATGTTAGGTAAAGCATGCAGTACCTATCTTATAGTAAGAAGGGATTATGTAATATTTACGGGGTTATTATGTTTATCAATTTCAAAGGTTTAATCAGTAATTTTTTTTTAATGTGACAGCACCTAAGCTTAGGTAAAATTTGCAATACGGATATTTTTCAAAATAATTATCATTCTGGGAGGTGATATTAACCATCTTTTTTATTTAATTTACCATGTTATTAAGTACTTGATACGTGATTTTGATAAATAAAAAAAGTAAAATACCATATCATCTATATCTATATTTCTATACTATTATATAATAATAAAAATTATATCCTCATGTTGAAAGTTTAGAAAAAATAGGACATGCGAATTGACCAAACTACCCTAATGAATTAAATAACTACAAACCTTAAAATTAATCACACCATTAGTCCATTATATTATAAAATATTCTATTAACCTTTTAAATCAACACAACTACATCAATTACCTACACCATTCGACGTTGTCACCATCATCACCATCCGTTACCGTCATCACACCTCCGTCATCGTTGTGGCATTGTACAGGTACCATGTTCGTTTTCCATTTTATATATTTAGAGATTTTTCAAAAAGTCAACAACGTCTTTTATGGTCAAATGCCATAATATTTTCATATATCGAGGGTAAAACAGATGCCTCAGTTACTCGCATATAATCACTAGGATTTATTCGGCTGTGCAATGCACACCCACCAAAAGCTAGTATTACGTAAGTTAACGAAGGTTTATAAAGGTAAAACGATGTTAGTTTTTAAAGCCCATCTTCAGCGTGAAGCTAAAAGTAACATAAATATTGGGACAAGTTACATACAATAGTGATATAAGCTAAATAGAAACATCCTTTACTGAAAAAACATATCATCAGCAGAGTTATATACAAGCGTTTTCATCACAAGCATCAAGTTCCATGGTGCTCGAAAGCTACATGGCTTTGTTACAAAGTCTAGATGATGCAACTATATTATGACTACAAGTCTAAGCCTTTAGCCCATAAGAAGGGTCATAGATTGTACAGAAAAGGGAAAGGCTAAGGCTAGCTTCAAAAGATAAAACATCAAAAGGAAAGGGTAAGGCTAGTTTCAAAAGGGAAAACATAAGAAGCTGCTTCGAAAAGTGTCAGTCTTATGTGCAAAAGCTAGTAGCTTCTTGGGCTGGTTTGAGAAGAGAATCTTAGTGGAGTGTTTTCAAAAGGTGATTCTCATATTCCTGTAGGTATGTTCCAGAAGCTACATATGGATTTAAGTTTTTTGGTTTTGGTTGGGCTCTCATCCATAGCCTGAGCGCCAGTTTCCTTCCTTATAGAGGCACGAGTCGGGATTGTAGTAGCCACTTGAGCACCTATCTCTTTCTTTATGGCAACAAGGGTTGGGGTTGGATCTGTCACACGAAACTCTAGTTCTTTTTTTTTAAAAGCAAATGTCGAAACCGCATCTTTAATTGGACTTTCATTCTTTGTGAAAACATGGCTACCATGAGGTTGGTTTATAGTAGGTGTTTCAGTGAGAACCTGGTCATCAGAGAATGTAAGTTTTTTTCCACAGGCTTTGAAATGAGTTCTGAGTCAATTTCTTCAAGGATTAGTTTTGTAGATGGGGTAAATAGTTGTTCTTTTCCCTTTGCTGAAAGTGGGGTACTAACATCTACCATGGTTTCAGAAGCATGCTCCTCTTGTTGCAGGGCTGTGTCAATGAGCCTGCAACATCTAAAGCAGGGACAGAAGAATGTTCTTCCGTACATTGGGCTGCTATGTTAAGCCGAGGTATCACTTCACCAAGTCTGTAAGCCTTGATAACATTCATTTTCAATTGACTCTGACCATGGAATGTTGTTTCATATGAGCGTATAAAGGCAACAATCGTATGTTTCTCATTTGACATAGCAATGTCACCATGAAGGTCAATACTCTGTAATAAAGATGTACCAGTATTAAAGAATATGAATAAACATTCAAATATCAGTTAGTTTTACGTATCCGTTTAGATACGAACATATGAATTTAAGCAGATGTGTGTTAGAAGAAGATTTAGTTTGTATATGTAAACACAAATATTTCATATACAAGTTTATTAGTTTGCTAAAAGTATATGAATATGAGCATGTGTGTATGTATGTTCGTCAAATGAAGTAGTAAGTTAGGCTTACATTTTCCTCAGCTTCTTTCAGTTCCGTTGCAGTGAATGGCATGAGTTTTTCAGCATCAGGTGTGCATACAAGTGCAGAAAGACTTCCAGTTCCATCATCTATCTCAATTGTAATTCTAGACCTATCCGATGCATTAACAGGACATGGTTATGGGGGACAAAACATTTAAAAATGAGTATCCAAATTTGTAGGATATTAGAAAGAAAAATGGACTTACAGTGCTTGAATATGGGTTTCTATCTTACATGATGGACACGTAACCACCCAAGTAAGATCAGCATCTAGTGCCTTTTGACAATTACCGCAAGCTGTATACCATGGGCTTCTTTCTTGCTTTGGAAGTCTGGTTTTCCCCATAACCCAAGCTGTCTTTATCTATTATTTTTTTTAATATTTGAAAAAATAAGATTGTATGGTTTAGTTTAGAATATACACCATGTGTTATTAAACAAGTGAGTTCTTTACAATGGTCGCTTACTTTTTGAAGGAGGAAACCGCTGTAGCAATTGGGATTATAGCATCATGTTTTGGATAAGGAAGGAGTATGTCAGTATTGGTGTAACTTTTAAGGGCAAGGAGTTGTTGAAGTTCTTGTTTGTGGGTGTTGTACCTTACATTAAAACATGTACATATTTAAGAGCATTATTTAAGCGTAACTGCAAGGAGTGATTAAAAAAATTCTGAGTTTCTAATAAGGTACCATTCATGCATCTGTAAGGCATGTGTTACTGGAGGGTTAATCATGAAGCCAAAGATGATCTAGTGGTCAATGAGAGGCCTGTATGCTAATTATTTTAGGTGGTGGAAGAAAACAGGTAGTTGTTATACAGTACTTAAATGCATAGGTATCCATTTACCGTAAAAAGTTGTCACTTTTAGGCGCAATCCAAAGATCATTGGGCCGGTCTCGATTATGCCAGAAAGTGTTTGCCCTTCGTTATCATCAAACGTATTCCATAAAGTCAGTAGCAAAAGCATCTTGCTACATTAAAATAATGGACGGTTAGGTACATAGCATGGAATACCGATGTAAGTGGTTAAGGCATCTTACTCTTCATCGACGATGACAATATCCCTTGTAGTAACATTCGGCGATCCTTGCTCTTTACTGGGAAAGCATTGCAGAACTATACCCCGAACATCTAAATGTAGAACATAAATAGGTTGAAGTGTTGTACTAATTAAGTAGGTAAATAAAATGCAAATTGGGTTAGAAGAAAGAGAAATTACTATGGAGGGTGTCCGTGTCAGCATATTTGTGTAGATCAGTGAACTTCGTAAAGTTAAATTCACAATTCAGTGTCATTGGGATAGGATCAACTAATTCCTCAATAAGAGTTTTGTTGTTCAAAACCCAAGAGCATGGGTATGAGCTGATACGGTATTTTTGATCATTGCTAACAACTGCAGCATTTGAGATATAGTATCTCTTATATTGTGCTAATAGGTTTGCCAAAAGACGTACGTTGTTGCCATATATAAGTGCAGTCAACTTGGTTCCCTACAATTAGTAGCAAATGCTAAACATGTCTGCAACAAGTGAGGCGATTCTTAAGAATATGAGAGAGACATAAGAAAGTTACCTCATAATCTACCAAGACTAATCTCCTAAACTCATTTTCTGACTGGCTCACTTGCACATGGCCATGTTCCAATACTTGTACAAGCACTGTCCAAGGTTTTTAGGGTTAAGGTTAATGTCTAGCACATTTGAGATCCGTCTTGTCATTTTTCCTGTATTTGGACATTTACTTATGAGGAGAATTCATAAAATTAACAAATTAAGGAAAGAATAGATAATGTTTGTAAATTGCAAATAGTAATAATAATTCCAACACAGATACTTTATTGTTAAATGAATAAAACCAAGCAACCCTTCTTGAACAATTTAGAGCAACACTAAAGAGAATTTGAGAAAATTGTAACAGATCTATGTTACTTTTACCAACTGATGATAGTGAATAAAATATTTAAAATAGAGATTGCAATAAGGTAACAACAGTAAGGAGAAGGAAAAAGAGAGACCTTTTTTTGTTGTAAATCTGATAGGTGGTTTATTGTTTGAGATGGTTGAATTTGCGTTCTTATGAAGGCAAAAAGTAGAACATATCCCATATAATCAGGGCATCAGTACTTTTAAAGAGATTGTGTACACATAACTTATAGGATTGTGTGGGATTGTTTACATTTGGGTATGGGTAAGAGGGGTTGTGCAGGGTGAGGGGGTATGGGTAAGGGTTGTTTTGCAGGGCAAGGGGTTCTCCATAGTTGTTAGGAATGTAAAACATTACCAATGTAATATAAAGATCTTAGCAAAAGATCTATGTCATTAAGAGTAATATTGGGAGTGGCTGGATGAAGAAATTAGTATGTTTTTTTAAAATAGTATTTTACTATGACACCTCCGTTTGTCAAACATGTTGATAGGTAACACCAAATAAGTTTTAATTTTCTTTTTCACCCTTTTATCTTTATACATATATATATATATACACACAAGTAATAAAGCAAATCAAAATAAATAAGTTGTCATAACAAACCATGGAATAAGTGCATAACCTTATGCATTATGTTGATCTTTAGACAACATAATTCACTTTAACAATTCTTGTGTTTTAAACTGCATCATTTAATGGGATCACATATCTTGTTAGAGATGTGCAACATGATCATCAAAAGCATACAAATACAAAACATGAGCTGACCTAAAGTGCAACATGTAAAGTAAAATATAAGTAGTTGTTTGGTTCAGTAGTACAGATTGCTAAGTCTGGTAACTTGGAAATCACAAATATATATACCAAATACAATTACGTAACTGGATCTTGGAGCTTGTATGACACGGTGCAGCGCATCTAAACAAAATAAGAGTTTAGTTTCTTGAAGATGTTAAGGTACGTCCAGCTCTGTTAAGTTTGAGAGAGAAAGAAGGCAGCCTTTGCACTTAGGCCCTTGAAACCTGGATGAAAGGTTCTTACGCTAACAAATGGCCAGTCGTCATAGGCTTTTTGAACTGTTGCTCGAAAGTAAATCAGGCACGTTCATGGGTGCCGCAAAAGCTACGCCACAAAGAAAGCGAGTCAATGAAAACAGACTGAAAGAGCAGAAACTGTTATGAACAGATAGTACTCACGTTTATGTAAGGCGCAACAATGACGAACAGGTGCGTTTTCCAAAAGCTATGAAAGTAATACGTGACCAGCATTAAGTGGCAGACCACCTGAGAAGGTGTCCAGACACTTTAGGTTGAATTAGAAATTTACATATAAGATTTACTTTCTAATGGCACAGGACAAATAAAATAGCATGGAAGATATATACTTACCAATATCGTCAGTGATTTGGAGAACTTCTTTATACACAATGTTCTTTGTTTCTCTAACGTTGGGAGCATCAAAGAGAGGTGGCCTAATCAGCACTTTTGCATATTCTGTTGTCCTTGCCCGTGAAAGTGCAACATAAAGTTGCCCGTGAGAAAAGACAGGTTCTTTTAGGTAAACGCCAACAAAATCAAGGGTTTGGCCTTGTGCTTTGTTGATAGTCATTGCAAAGCATAACCTGATTGGGAACTGAATCCTTTTGAATGGAACAGTATAATCCTCATCAGTTGGAGGAAAGGTATTCTATGTATAAAAACTTCTTTGCCAGCAAAGTTTCAAAAGCAATCTCAGCATGTATGACGTTGCTTCTCAAATCTCTGCATATTAATCTAGTCCCATTGCATAATCCTTCAGTAGGGTTCAAGTTTCTTAACAGAATGATAGGCGAGTTTGGTTTCAAAAAAAGCCTATGAGGTGGCATACCATTTGGTGTAAGCGAATGCAAAAAGTCCTCATACTGAGTTTGGTCATTTGGATCTATCGTCTCATCAAAGCTTGCATATTCCGTTAGCTCACCTGGGAATTTTTGTATCAAGAGGTCATTAATCTCATCAACAAATATATTTTTGGTTGTTAGTATGGCACGATTTAAAGCACATGAGCCACTAAAGGTCTGAATATTTGGGTAGACAGATTCAATGAGGGCATCTAAGGAGGCAGTTTCTGAATGTCTGTCAATGAGCATGGAGGCAGGAATGTTGATTAGGTCATTTTCATCCGTGGGTTGGGTTCCGTTGCCAATTTTGAGCAGAAACTCGCTGAAAGCAGGGTCTAACAAAGCTCTCATGTTCTCTTCCAAACGTAATATGTGAAGTGATGGCCATAATGGAGATTTAGTTAGACATGCAGCAATAGTTTCCGCCTTAGTACCCTTGCGCACCACGGGTAGTGTCTGTCTAAAATCTCCACCAAGCACGACAACCTTACCCCCAAAAAGTTCCTTTGAATCCATGAGATCTTGCAAAAGATCATCTAAAGCCTCGATAGCGGTCCTTTTGGCCATTGGGGCCTCATCCCATATGATCAGCTTAGAGCCTTTAATTAGAGTTGTCAAAGAACTTTGTTTGCTAACTCTACAGGTTCCTCCTTCGACTAAGTCAAGTGGGATTTTGAATCTTGAATGAGCCGTCCTACCCCCAGGGAGTATTGACGCTGCTATGCCTGAAGTGGCGGTTGCCAGCGCTATATGTGTTTCTGATCTAATCTTTGCTAATAAAGCCCTATACATATACGTTTTTCCCGTACCACCAGGGCCATCAACAAAGAAAGCACCACCTTCATTTGAATGTACTCTCCCAATTATTATATCGAAGGCTATTTTTTGCTTTTCATTGAGTTTTATTATTGTATCAAGATCTTCCTGCGAGACTATAATACCTTGTTCAGCTCTAATTTCTCTTGTCAAATCTTGAAGGTCAGCATATGAGTATGCTTGTGGTGCCAGATCAAATTCATGAATGTTTCTGCCCATGGACTGTAAAAATCCATTGACCTGTAACAACGCCTGCTTTGTAGCTTCTCTATGTGTCATCTGGTTAAATCTTAATAGGTCTTCCACCATTAAATCTTCATAAGCTAACCACAGGGCTTGAGGGTTGTTGGGGCATGAATAAACCAGAAGGGTGGCAAAAAGGCGTCTGAGTTCATAGGGCAAGTGGAAAGTAGAGGCCTCTTGTAAACATAATTGCTGGCTATTATCATCTACCAAATAGCCACGTAACAAGCATGCTTCCCTAAAAGTGGTGGTCTGATGGGCATTAAACATTTTTAAATCACTGAAGGACTTAGGACAACAGACTTTTGACAATAGTATTCTCAAGTAATACCTTTCACCTTCAGTTGGATGAGCTGCTACTATTCGGCCTACAGAATCCCCTAGGTCTCTATGTTTCCAAAATCTGTCCCCTTGCAGCCAAACAAAATGATCTGGGAACTCAGAGTAGGTCAAGTCCAAGTCTTGGGCCAACTTGTCAGTTCTATTCATAAAAAAAATTCAGTAAGCATAGTCTTTCTCTGGACTGGATTATTCAACACATTTTTCAGCTTTTTTTTTTTTTTAAAAGTCAATGGCTGATAATTCTCTAAATGCAGCTGCAAATGTATAACAGCAGGTTTTATCTCACTCATTGCGAACCTGTAGAACCTCCATGTTGCTTCTGGAGCCGAAACCCATCTCCCTGACTGATATTGGTCTATTTCATCTATCAGCGTGGAATCATTATTCGATGACACAGCAAAACTTATTCTATCACAACCTTTACATATGTACTTATATATATTTGACTGCCTTTATTGTCGAGCATATTTCTACGTTGATATGACAATCAAACTTTGCTAGCAAGTAGGGATTGTATGGTATCACCCATCGGTTATCAAGTGTAGCTTTCCTAACTTTGACTGTCACCCCATTTTTTCGCCTCCGGTAGATCGGGTATGCATCAGATGTTTGAGTGGTCTCATTAGAATAAGGCCTCGGGTATGAGTTTTTGCAAGTACCATTCTTTTTCATACAAACATTATCAACGTTCAGTATACCACACGGGCCATGAAGCATGTGCTTGACAACCATTTTATACAAGTGAGGGTTATCCTTCTCATTTGGTATTTCTGTCGACACAATCTCATCATATTCTTCTGGCCTATACATCTTGCAGTGAGGTTTCAATATAATGAGAAAATGTGCGTGTGGAAGACCTCTCTTTTGAAATTCTATAACATAAGTGTAGGCTGCTACTTCACCGAATATATGTTTCTTAAAGAGGTCTTCTTTCAGCAGTTCAAGCCTTGCATGGAAAGCTCTTACCACCAGATCTGCTCGATTCTGTGATTCTTCTTGCGGTATCAAAAGGTCTTTGATTTCTGGCCAATTTGGGTTACATGTCATTGTCAAAAATATATCGGGTTTTCCAAATTTTTGCACTAATGTCATGGCGTCTATGTATTTCTGACGCATGTTTCTTGGCCCCCCAATAAAGCTAGATGGAAGGATTATTCGTTGGCCAACCTTTGAACCTTGGGTCTCACCTGCTGCTACTGCATCCACTACTCCTTGCAGATATTCTTTTCTAATTTCTTGTTGTTGTGTTCTGTAAAAGTCTAATCTTTGTGTTTCAAGTTTGACGTAGTTGTCAACTACATACTGTTGGAGGAGTCTACCAAACTGTAAGAGACACGATCTGTCATACTTCCTAATTTGGAGCTTGTAGCAATAATACTCTCTCATAGAGACATAATCTGCATCATTTTGGGCCAAGACTGGCCAAAAGAAAGAGAGTGTGAATTTACCATTATGGCAGATAGGGTGACCCAAAAACAGTAGACATTAAAGGGTATTTGGCTTACCATCTTGTTCGTTGCACAACAAAGCCTCAACACTTTGAGCATTTTGGGGAGAAATAAGGGTTGCAGAACTAACATTTGTTCCGCCTCGCCTTTTTTTTGTTTCTGGCCTTTTTTAAGGATTCTCTGGTGCCAACCAAGTTCGCCAAACGGGAACATTAAAGGATACTGTAACGGGTCATCACAACCGTAATAATAATGTATTCTTCTAGAATGGTTGTTGTGCGTTTTAACTTCAATGTTCCTATGACCATGGTCCCCATCTTCTCCACCATCTATCCAAAGTGCTGCAACCTGTGAGACTTCTGGTTTATTGTACACTCTTTGATCTTGTGATGGAAGTGTTTTAAGGATTATCTGGTAGTTCTCCAAATGAGGGACGTTTTTAAGTGTTCGAAAGAAACAAGCATAAGGGTTTTGCAGAAGCACTTCCATGCATATGCCAATTGCTGGTTCAGATAGCCTTTCACAAGATGCTAGACGATTTTGCATTTCATGTTCAGTGTCATGGAAATAAAGCTGGAGGTTTTTGGCACCATCGTCACCGGGATGCAAATCATTTATGAAATGGTAAACTTGACCTTGCACCCTAAATGTGTAAATGCCCTTGTTCCTCTTGGCAAGGGTGGTATCTGACTTTACGCCCAAAGAAGTAAAAGCAAATAGGTTGTTATATGTCCTAATGCATGTTCTAAATGCCTTTGCTTCTTCTGATGGTGATGTCAAAAGTTGCTTCAGGATGGCTGGGAGTTCGTTGTTAGCCAAAACAACACGACCATTTGAGCAACAAAAATTCTTCGTTTCAGAGTAAAATTTAGCCGCACCACAGTGTGCACAATCTTTCATTCTAGGCAACGATTCGCTCATTAAAGGAATGAATTGCAACAGGTTTCTTCCGGTTTCCGGGGTGCGGCCTGCCACCATGTAGTAAAAGCGACACCCATTCAGATGGTGAATAGAAAGGGAAAAAAATTTTGAATGGAGGGGAAATTCCCAAACAAACCTTTCCTCTTTGTTCTTGGGTTTTTGGCCTATTACTGGTAGATGTTGATGCTTGTGTATCTGTTAGGCATATAGATCGTCATTACCAAGTAGCGATTAATGAGCGTGCCAAGGTTTACATAATATCTAACAAACCTTTTGTGCGAGTTAAGATAATTGGAGACTCATGAAAAGGCTAACATGGCGTGAAGAACCATTGGTTGCAGCCAATGTATCAGATTCCTTGGGAGGTGTTTTTTTTCTTTGGTTTGCCCTTTTTGTTTTCCATCTCAAGATAGACTGTCTCCTATAATTGCTCGTATTCATGAGTTTCATATCATGGGTCATTATAGGTGCTATAAATGCAAATTTCGGGGGAGCCCGAGTTTGCACGTCCTCCCCGTGGTTAACATGACTATTGCATTGAAATAGGCTATCATTAAAAGCTTGGTCAAACATGTTGTTGCGAACCTGGTCAGGTTGAGTTTGTTTTCTTTTTCGTTTCATATTTAGTCCGGTAAATTGGGGGTTTAAAACGACAATTTCCTTGGAAAGAAAAACAAGTAAAAGGCAAATATATAGGTTGAACGATAGTCGATTCTAACAGGATTGTCACAGTAACGTATAAAGCACTAAAGTATATAGGGAAAAAACGTACCTTAGAGCATGAAAAGCGAGGCGTTAAGTTAACTAAATCTCATATCCATTTGAAAGCCAGTTCATTAATCCTACATTTTTTGAAAAAAGCAACGAAAAAGAGGTTTCATGTATAAGATTGATGTTAGTTGGAATTTAGAGAAAGTTATTGTGTGCAAGTATATATATGATGGACTGATGGATTATAGGTTGTTAATTTGCTTGTCTCCTACTGCCCTTGTTTTCATTTCTTTAAGAGTCTCTTACCATTTTAGCTCATTTGGCCAATTTCCAGGAGTTCATATTAGAAAACACATCAAGAGGAAACCTCAAACATATGTAACAAAGTAGTAACTTAATTCTGATACACCTAACCTGAATATTGACTTTTATCTAAGTACAGATTGTATTATAACAAAGCAAGATATAATTTAACAAAACAAATTTCAAATGTCAATCGATCAATCAACTAATAAATATCTCAACAACCTAAACTATACTTAACCCATAATTAATATTTTTTTTTTAAAAAAAGAGAAACAAACCTGAAACCACCCGATTGAGCATGGGCAATGATTATTATTATTGTATTCATCAGAAACGGAGGAAAAAGAGGTGTCACCACCAGTTGAGGCAAACGACCCGGAGCCCCCATGACTATCTAATACCCGGTACGACATCGGCGTGGGGGAGTCCGACGCATGAGGCAACAGATGACCACCCCGACCAAATCCAAAACCCAAAAACCCGGATGTTTACCCAAAACTTCTAACAAATGAACGTGGGGCTGAAACGCATCATCTAAGTTACTTGTATTATTATTATTGATCTCTGTTGCTGGTTTATTTTTATGCCCATCAAGTAGTTTTTTTATTATTATTTGTTTTTTAAAAAAAGGGAAGACAAAAAGATGATATATGAAGGAGGGTTGTCAAGGTTTATAATTGGAGGTAGATATATTTTCTATTCATGAAAGAGAAAGGTTAAGTAAGAATGAAGGAATGAAAGAGAAGAGAAAAGAAGTAGCAGGTAAAAGGGAAAAACGTATGCAAGTGGGGAAAACAGTGCCTATCATTTGAAGCCACGTGGCAATTTTTTCAAGAAGGTTACAGTAAATAAAGGGTTCTTTATATAATATAGGTAGATATAGTATTGTTTACTTGTTTTCTTCCAAAATAACAAAGATAAAAAAAAACCTCATTATTTTATCATAAACTATAATCCTTTGAAATGTATATATTTGAACCATTTGAATTTTAAAATATCAAAAATTCTATACACAATCAAAACAATTAATCACTAACAAACTTGGTTTATCAAAAATACATCTAAACGACTTAATTAATATTTATCTCTTAACCTTTAAAAAAAATTATAATAACTCATATCTTTATACACTATTCATCGTCATCAACACCACCAAACTGCTGTCGTTATAACGATCATCGTCGTTACGCACGGACATTCGTATATATTTTTCTATAATTCTATCCATTTTGCAAATCGTTAACACATTTTAATGTTCGTGTCATTAACATGTATGAAAATCTTACCTTGCTGAAAAAAAATGTAGTAAAAAAATCTCTATAAGGAAAAATAAAATGAAGTTAGGTAATTTAGCCCTTTACATTTTTCAAAATACACAGATTGAAAATAAATTCATAACCCCTATACAAAATCTCCACCATTTCCCCAAACTGAATTTCATTAAAAAAAAAAAACTGAAGCAAAATGTCGAGTTTACTCACCCGCAATCTAAGCAAGCTATGGACCGGAATCTCAAAACCCAGCAGCAGCAGCAGCAGCAGCCATATCCATGGTGGTAGTAGGTGGAGGAGGTCGTACTCTATGATACCGATGGTGATTGAACACTCGTCACGTGGGAACGAGCTTACGACATATTCTCAAGGCTACTGAAAGAGAGAATCATATGTGTGAATGGAGAAATTGATGATTATACCGCACACGTTGTTGTTGCTCAGCTGCTTTATCTTGAATCTGAAAACCCTTCTAAACCCATTCATATGTACATCAATTCCCCTGGTGGTGCTGTTACTGCAGGTTTTCATTTCTTTCTTTCTCTTTTTCCATCCTTTTATTTTTTATTTTATTACATTGTGGCTAAAACAAAGCAAAACAGAATAATAGAGAATCCCTTTTATGGGCTATTGTCAGCAAGGCTGGTTTT
>NW_025215645.1:0-18598 GCF_010389155.1 Erigeron canadensis | reverse complement strand
TGGTAGACGAACAGCGGAGTCTTCATGGCCGGGCTCGGCTCCGTCTCTATTTCTTCTCATCAACAGTTTCTTCATCTTCATTTGCACAAGAGGAGTAACAACCTTAGGTAAAGAATTGCAGAGTCATAAGTTTTACCTGCTTCTTGTTGTGATTCGTTCACTTGTTCATTCTTAGCAATCAGATGGTTGTATTTGGTTCCAGATCCTTGGCTGTTCTGCTGAGGCTTAGATTCTATTAAGTATTGCTCGGTAAGGTACCGGGCTGCCTGTTTGAAGTTCCTAGCCTTTCAAGTTTCGCCTCAATATCCTAAAATGTTGCCCGAGTACTCTTCGAGCTCTGCTCAGCTTATTAGCCAACCCTCCAATCTAGTGGTCATAGCATCCCATTGAGGGCCATCTTCTCATTGGTACTTCCTGAGCACCTACCAAATCCTTCATGATATCTCTCAATTCAGCTTCGCATTCTGTTGATTTTGAACCTGCTAAACCTTTTCCTACAAACCAGATTAGTAGCATTAAAATTAGATGAAGGAAAAGAAGTACCTGATGCCCGGTTTTGATAACCGGTATTCTGATTAAAGTTCCCTTGCTGATTCTGGACATAGTTGACTTCTTGAGCCGGCTTATCCGGGCAATCCTCTGAATAATCCATGTCCTCCACAGTAGTCCACCATCAGCAATTACCTAAACATCCTTTCAATGCTTTTGAATCTCACGTCTTGGTTGTAAACCTCTCGTTCATCTGCTTTGTGAGGGCTTTGACTTCAGCAACCAAACTTGATTCTTCACTACTCTCTAGCTTTGCCACAGTCTTACACCAGTTCTCTTACTTACAAGCTCTTCACGTCCTCCAAAGAAAACGCCTTAGCCATATCATCTAGGTTTTGCAACCTTTGAGTTCTCTTGAGCAAACCGTCATAGAATATTTCAACCACTGCTTCTGTTTTCAGATTGTTTCCTTACAATTCCTGATCATCTCCTTATATCATTTCCAAACATCTACTAATCTTCCCCTGGATCAGGAGTGAATGACCGATCTTGTTTTCCACTGTCTTTGAGTCCTTATAGAATAACTCTCAATAACCCACACAAGCTCATCCCAAGTGGTATACAAATCATCTGGTTATTCCTTGAGCCACACCTTAGCTCCTCCACATAAAGTGAGTGGAAAAAGCTCAAGCTACACATTATCATCTTGGTTCGCGCCATAGTGGTAAACCTACATTTTCCTCAAATCTCTCTAAGTGCCCTACGGATCATTGTTAGTCACCCCATCAAACTTCTCTCTTCCTCCATACTTTTCAATGACTTCCTTTGAGAGAAAAGTTAACTCCGGTGGTTGGAAGGCGAATAGGAGTACCTCTATTATGTGGACATTTCTCCTACGGTCACCGTAAAGACGGTTATTGGGGTTTACTGGTTCTTTGATCACCCATTCTCGTTACTCTAACTGGTCGAGTTCCTTGAAGATTTGCTCGAGGGATTTTGTTGAATCTGGTTGATGATTTTATCCTGATTATCTTCTTCCTCTGAGCTGTCACCAGGTTTGAACAAACTACTACCTTCGGAGCATTTAGAACTTAAGTGAACCTCGGACGTTGAACCTTTCCTTGAGTAATGTTGATCCAAGTCTACGTCCGGGTGGTCACGGTTTCGTACCTGAATATATGTTGTTGTGTTGAGGGCTCCGTGTTGTTTGATCTAAGTAAGCGTCTTCTGGCTTTCCCTGGATTAGATTGAGGACTAAGCAAAGTCTACCAGAGGCTCTTGTGTTCATCAACTACAAAGCACCTGCACACGCACCACAAGAAATACCGTAACCGCTGTGACAACCCTCAATCTCCAATTAGGATAATTTACTTGGACTTATCTAGGTCCTTATCCCTAGAGGTTTATTAAGAGAATCGACCTTCTAGACATTCAAAGCATAGCGATAATTGCCCCCTAGTACAGTGAAATGCCTTAGAAATGCCATAAACAATAACTATAATCATTCAATACGATCTCAAGCTATAAATTAGTTCTAATCAAACTTGGTGAAATGTCAATGAACCAAAATTTTATTTCGAGAAGTTGAGTTACATAAATAATTATACAAGACTCACAAGTTGTGATAACAACCAAAAATCCCTATAAATGTCCAACAATTCAAAAACAAAGCTAATTAAAGTACATTTGAGCACAAAAGTATAATGACCATCTTGAAAATAGACTTATAAACTATTATGTACATAATAGTAAGCTTGAATAATAATAAGTACATAAATATATTGCAACATTTGAATAAGTCTTCCAATTAAAAGATATGCATACAACTTAAACTTATTATAAATATAAACTCTTATAAAATCCACCAATCAACATACAACTAACCCACTTATTCTTACACTCTCCTCCATGTCTTACACTCACATATACATACACCTATACATGTATATTGAATCTAGTCATTTATGCATCCAAATCCATTACAACATTCAAAATCCACACCACCAACCTTAGTCTAACCAATGGGCATGCAAACACCACTCCCTCTAGCCAATAAACAAGCTTTCTAACTCTCCTCTCACTCTCTCTCACGTGATTATGGCTAGGGAATACCAATTTCCAGCCATTTCTTAAACACTAGAACACACACATGCTCTCAAACTCTCTCCTCCTTTTCTTTCTTTCTGGGTAGAAAAATGGGTGAAAAACACCCTCAAATCTTACTAACAAAACATAATAATAACATGTATGGGTCATCAACTAGATAAGGGTTAAAGGTAGATCAAGGATGGAGCTCTTGGGAGGCCTTGGAGTCTCGAAATCAGCCCTCCAAGGTGGCTGATCGGCAGCAGCAAAAACGGGCAGCAAACAGCCCTTATCTCCTCACTTTCTTTTGATTCTTGATCATCAAAGGGTACCCAACTTGTTCCTTTGTTTGTTCTTCATATCCTCCTTCATTTTGTAGCTCATATTCCCTTCTTTTCAAGCTTGCTACAGCCAACAAACAACTCTTGGGCAGCCATCAAGAACAAGACCCAACAACACTCTTGATCTTCTTGTTTTGATCTTCAAAGGTTGTTAGCTTCAACTCTCTCGAATCTCACCTTACTAATCCTTGATTTCTTGGACTAAAAACACATAGATCTATGCATGCATACACATTTAAAATACTGATTTTAAAGAAATAATTAAGAATGCAAGAGATAATAATGGATTTAGTGTAAAGTGTTAGATCATCACATGCATGTTAAGATTTTTTTACTAGTTTTGGTTGATTTTTGATTTGGGACATGAGATGGATGAATGATGACTTTGAATTTGATAAGAAATCTGTGTATTTGGTGTTAAAATCATAGGAAAAGGAGTATCAAACATGTTAGAGGTGAAATAAAGTGTAAATTAAGCAAGAACAATCTGACAGAAATAATCTTCTGTCTTGTAACGGGTAAACTGGGCATGTGAGGGCATTTTCAAGCAAAACTTTCAAAATAAAAGTTGTAGAGGAGCGAGTTAAGAATAACCACCAACTGGAATTACTCAAAAATACTGAACCAAATGAAAGATATGATTTTTCTACTGAAACTGGTCAAACCTGTAATTTTGTCTGAATATTTTGTGAATTTTGACAATTTTTATCTCCTAAACCAAAATGCTCCAAGAGTTCATACTTGGTGGAAAGTAATTTCAATGTGTCCATGACTTAAAATAAATTTGTGGTATTTTTCTGAAGGTCATATCATTAAGAACTTTTATAAAACATTTCAAGTCGCACAATAGCAATCATTCTGACTAGTTTTAGTTTGGAAATTTTTAGAGGTAGCAAACAATGTCTAAAAATTAAGTAAAAATTTACAAACTTATAAGACACATATAGGTTGCTACAAAAAAATCAGGAAGGTTCAAATAATTCGTCTTGACCCCAAAATAGTAGCTAACATTTCGTAAAATAAAGTATAAAACAAAAAACTTGTAAGTAATCTTATAAATGGCATAATGGGCTATGTAATGAACTAAGAACCATAATGGGCTAACCCGACCCAAATAATGAACCCATAAGGAACACAAATCAGTAGGCCCACTTGCCCCAATAAGCCTTATAGCCCAATAACCACTATGACCCATTAAGCACCTAACCCAAATAAGGTAAAGCCCAATAACTAATGTAAGCCCAAAACATTTAAAAGCCCATGACACTTAAGGCCCAATTGATAATGGCCCATAACACTTAAACGAATTTCATGAACCAAGTAATCGTAAGACAAATCAAGAAATATACGAGTTGAAGATAAGTGTAATCAAAATAAAACAAAGATAATTAAGTGAGATTGACATAAGTAATTATGTTAACCAAGCTATATATTGATATCACAAATGCTAATTCACGCTAAAATCGGTTACACAACAATGATGAATAAGGATAACATAACTTAATATGACATTTCTATATGATAACTTAATATATCAAGTGAAACCACAAATGAAGCCAAGTTGCCGAAAATATAACAACTTATAACTACGCATGTAATTTAAGTAACCTTTTACACCATCAATCTCTACAACCAAAACGATGCGAGTGTTACCAATATACTTGGACCCCACAATTGATAGCAACATAATGAAAATGACATTTCTAAGTGATGGCTTAAGATAGGAACTTACGTATATTAGTCATATCATAGGGATAGTGTTGGCTTGAAATATGATGGAGGAACATAATGGATATATGGTCAAGGAAGCTATAGATGAGAAATACCCATTTTGGATAGATGAGTATAATATGCGGCATATCAAGGTGAGTCATAGCTCCCTTTCAAACTATTTTATGTGTTAACTATCGGGTGAAAAACATATATATAAATTATACTTATATATATATACATGAAATGATTCTTGATAATATGACTTTGAAATGAAATTGTTTCGTATGTTCAATGTGATAAATGTTTTATGATGAGCTTGAGTTCTGTCAACCCATTTTCTTTCGGTACACTACTATTTACTCCGATAGTGGAGGACTGTAGTTAGATAGTTGCGCAACTAGGTTTCGTCCACCCACCGGAGTGTAACGGTGGAAGGTTGGTTGCCTTTGTGACGACCTTCTCTTCCAGTCCGACCGGAGCGGTGTTCTAGCTACCTTAAATTTAAATGGTCGTCTCCATGGCACGACCCCAATTGTAATTAAAGCACTTGATTGACAGCTTGTGCTATGAAATGAATTGAAATAATGTATTGTTTGGACATGAAAAGGTAGTAGTAGTGGCTCAAGCATTTACTCATCGAAAATTATGTAAATTATACCCTTGTGGTTAAATGAAATTGATATTAAATTATGCCCGTGTGGCTAAATGAAATTGATATTAATATGTTTGGATATTTTGATTTGAACATACGGTTTGGGTATCGTCCCTCATAAGAAATCTTGAAAGTCGTTGAAATTGGCGATATTGAAATATTGATGACCGAATGGTTTCGATGTGATATATGATTAATCATTTGATATATTTTCCCCTCAAGAAGATTTGACAAATGAGAACTTTATAATTACCATGGATTTTGAACGTTTTAAATAACATTGTGGTATTTGGGAAAAACTTTATATTATGATATGAGAATTTTTGTCGGTCATATGGTTTGGGTATTTCGAAATGTAATAGTAATCGGTTTTCTAAGTATTTAAAACGGTGATGTACCAAGATTTATATAAAAACCTATGCACTCACCAACTACGTTTTCGTAGTTGACACTTTTTCTTCATGCTTTTCAGGAATTAGCATAAGCTTTGAGGATTTATATGCATCATGATTGTTTGCATTGCACTTTGGAGTCGAATATCAAACCTTGTGATGGACAATGGAATCCGCCTTGATCATTGTAGTATACTATCCATGTGCTTGATATTTGTTTCGTGAACTTAATATTCAAGTATGGTGGACGCATTTGTACTTGGAAATTGGTTCACATGCTTGTACATTTGTAAATTCCTTTTTATCAAATAAAGCTATGGTGAATGTTATTTATAATCCTTGTTTTGAATACTCGACTTTCTGTACATCTCATCATTCCGCCTTAGTTGGGGTGTTACAGAAAATGGTATCAAGAGCCAAGGTTATAGAGAACATTGGAGTTCCTACGGGAATTTCAAAACTATTGCCACTTTTCAAAACGATTTTTATAGTCGAGTCGAGCATGAGGTTAAGTGGATTAGTTTGAGCTTTATATGGTAGGACCCTAATTAAACATAGAGTCATGAATCTATGTTTAATTATGAGAGAACCATGTAAAACTCAAATGACCACTTGGACTTATGTTCAAAAGGATTCCTTTTCAAAAAAAAAAAGAGATCTTTATTAAATCCGTTTTTATAAGCATACGTGTTGCATTTAGACATTCACCTAAGCACATATAAGGATTCGAGACTTGCTTTAGTTGAGGATTATGCTAGCTTGATAGGATTCCTCTTCTTGCACATTAGAAGTGAAGCGAATCTAAGATTGAAATATATATTTGTCGATACATGCTACTCTATGCTATAACATGCAAACTTGGGCATGATCGATTTGATTGCAATATGAAAGTTATAAGGTACAATGTGAAAGTTGTAATGTTCAATGTGAAAGCTTGTATTGTCAATGTGAAAGTTTAAAGGTGCAATATGAAAATTTTGTGAGAAATGCATGCGTAAAAGATTTATGAATTATGATGTTGAACTTTAAGTAGCATATGCACTATAAAATAATGTGATTATTATGAAGCATGAAATTATTTTCGAATATGCCTTGTTTAAGTTATTGGGTGATGAGACTGATTATTTAAGAATAAACTGAAAGGGGATATAGGTATGACGAGTAATATGAAATTCTATAGCCGATATGGATATAAGAGCTTTTACTCTCTAAGTTTGGACTATTTGAAATATGGATATAAGAGCCCTTACCCTCTAAGTTTGAGCTATTTGAAATTAGCGTGTGAATATTGCGATGATTATGTAGTCATGCCTTACTATTGAGATACTTATTGCACCCTAAGGTTGAGCTATAGACTAGTGCGTAGATGATGTAATGACTATTGTGCCTAATTACGAGATAGTTATGATGCTCTAAGATGTGACTATTGAGAACTAGTAATTGCTTGATATGATGATAATATGGTTAGTCCTTACTACCAAGATAGATATCGCATGTTGAGATTTGACCGCTTGAGAACTAGGGAACGCCCTGGGAAATTCATTATAAATTAGAAATTTTCTAAGTATGAAAGTTGACATTAAGTATGCCTCCGATATTCGTTCACTCGTGCTCTTTTTGAAAATACTCAATATCCTATCTCTCATGACACCGCTATTTATATCTGACATACGACAACGCGATATCATCGGTGAAGCATCTTTCCACGAACGTTGGACGATATATCTTCAGAATTATAGTCCCAATATATGAGGCAACTCTATCCTCTTAGGAACTACACATAACCTTTGTATTCGATCTGAGATGGCGCAAACATATGGAAATGTCAAACTAAGTCAGAGATTTACGAATGGCGAGCGACACTAAGGCCAGGATACAATGTCACTAGTCGAACACGTACCCATACTATCTAGACGACACACAATAGGAATGTAGCCTCGAAATTTTGTGCGATATTTCTATTCTAACACGTATATGCGAACATCCATCTATATTATTTAAGTCGATGAGGTGCATGTTGACGTCATTGAAAGTTGGAGTCCAATGGGCAACGTAACACCTAGAAGTGATTTCTCTAACTCGCGCAAGGAGTCTGATTCGAGCCTTAGTGAATCTTTTGTTTTATATTTCCTACTTCATCCATTCGAAATCAAATTCTATATCTTTGAAATTCTTAATGATTCAATGTAATGATCACCACCGCTTCTCTTCAAAAGTTAGTAACCTAACAACATACAACTCACTTACGCAACACTCAGGAATGCCGAAATTGAGTGAGTTGTACCCTCCTCTCGCTGCGACAACAAGGGATTATAAAGTTGATCAGACATAATTCGTTCATGATTTAAAGACTTGGGATAACTCTATAACATAGAAGATGTAATTGGATCACAAAATGTGGGACGTGGAAGTTATGATGTGTGTCAGTCAGAGTACTAGGAAGCAAATTTTTACAAGCAATAGTTGAAGCCCTTGGGATTGAATCTTCAAGTTAAAACGCAACACTATTTCATTAGTATCCGTGTGCAGACATCATTTCACTTGTTCAAGTAGCACAACACCAAAGGGAAACAGTTTGAAGATGAAGTTGGAGTTCTTTCGATAACAAGCGACGTTGAAGCAATCCGTTTAATTCACCTAAGGATATTAATTTGAGTTGTCATCTTATTCTTGCTATGAAGTATGAAGTCCTACTAGCCACTTCTACATTGAAACTAGCCAAGTGAGTTTCAACAATCTTGAGGACCAAACACGATGAAAGTGTGGTTTTTCTTTTTCCAAAGATTTACGATTCCCTCAATCCACGTATGACTTGACGCAACACCTGAAAGTAGGGAGAACAAATGACTAACACCACCCACTCGCAACGACGTTAAGAGAAGGACCCACTCGATACAAGGAAGTTCAAAAAAAAAAAAAGCTAGCGGGTTCGAAAAGTATAGTATAGAAGATACTATAGGCTAGTATACCCAATGAAAGCGATGTCTTGGATATGGTCTACATGTGAGCGAGTGTAGAGGCAATCGAACCGAGGCCTTAAATTGGTGAAGGAATTGAAGGTCCTTCTATCCATGTAAAATGAATCCTCGGTGGCAATTAGAAGAAATTCCATAGTTACTGTTGGAGCAAAGATGTAATTAAGGGGGATAAGAAGTAATATAAGAATCTTGTGGCCCCCGCAATTTAAAGATAAATGAAAAATGATTTGGGACTACTCTAGAGGACAAAAGTAGATACAAGTAGGGTTAGGAAATCCGGCGAATCGGAGGTCGTCGGGAATGATAAGAAGATTTGGCGAATTGAAGGCTGCCTGAGAACGTAAAAAAGCAAGGTAATTCGAGGGACCTAGTTAAGAAGATGGCTAATGAGCTTGCTTAGAGGGGAAAGCAAGATGAAACGAAGAGCATGAAATCCCTTACATTTAGAAAAAATGTTAAGGGGGTAATCGCAAGAAGGAAGATATTCGAACAAGGAGAATGAAGCACAAAACTACACTTTATCGTACAAGAAGAGCTACTCAGTAGCATCACTGAAGGTGATGTAGAGTAGAAAGTAAAGTAAAGGAAGGTGATTTAACCCAAACGGCAAGGTGAAGACATTGATGCCATCCACAAGATGTAGTGCTGGAAGTGTTCATCTTAATGGCGCTCCTCATGTTATTCTTGAATACCATTTGGAAAACCTATATCAAAAGCCAAGCTATTTGTAGGACATATCAACTAAGCCGAGAGAAAGCGGTATACGCTCAACACCCGAGTTTTGGAAGCACGATGACTTGTGATGGATATTCCCTCAAGGTCAACGGTCATATAGAAGTAAGCTGAAATAAGATGAGCTTGAGTGAGAACACTTTTGCAACACATGGTGAACCGCCAAGGACCCTCGACCCAAGGAGTAGTGCGCCTAAGAAAAGAGAACAAGGAAAAAAATATGGAATCACTAAGTTAGTAGCGAATGCAAATAAGGAATACAAGGTTAGAAGTCAAGGCACATACCCCCACAACGATTAAGGAGGTTGGTCGTTGAATTAACTTTCAAGAAACTACAAACTCCGGGAAGAGCTATTTACGGAACACTGGAATGAAAGCATGATAAAGATAACATACATCTGTGATGAGTTAGGATTCAAGGATCCCTATCACTATGATCTCACAAGTATTCCTGAAATAACTTCGAGGACTAGCGACTGCGCGTGTGTCATCTAAGATGACAATTACTCTAGTAGTAGAGATGGATTTGAGTGACGAAATGGTAAGGAGTATGGTGACCCATGAGAAAACGAAATGAAAATGGAGGGAACCGCATGGTTGAGGAAAAGACTAAGTAACCGTTGTTTCACCTAACATTATGTTATATCGCAAATCCTAATAACATTATGTTATAGAAAGCTGAAAATAGATATGAGACTTTAGAGAGCAAGGTCATTGGAAGTTTTGTGGAGGCCCGGAAGGACCTAAGAAGAATTTTCCTGGAGAAGGAATCCATACTAATAAGGGCTTGAGGTGTTCGTCTTACCAAGATAGTGAGGGTATGATATGATTAAATGTAAGCATGAGGATTGTGTAAACTCTATCGCGAGGAATGCGTAGGAAGAGAAGAAAAATGGAAGAGGTTATATGTGCATATGTCAAAAAGGAGTTTGGTAGGAAATATGTCACAGATGATAGAACTTCTACATTAAAAAGGAAGAAATAAAGGTGCCATGAAATGATTTCAAAGCCAATATCGGCAAGAGCAAGAGAAATTATTAACGATGTGACTTAGCGAATAACGGAAAAAGGTGACTTTGGAAAAATAAGGGCGAAATTGAAAGAACAAAGGTGAGTATGAGGAACAAGATGGAACTATCATCATACATTACATGACCGATTTCCCTTGCACGCCATGAGACAATAAAGACGAACTGAAAACCCTAGAATGAGGTATTATGGAGGTGTACCTTTGCAAATTTTAATGCAATTTGGCATCCCGGATTAGCAACACCCTTGTTAAGGGGGTAATCCCTTAACAAGTGATTTGTCACAAACGAAGTCAATAATTTCTAGTAGCGGCAAGCGTGTCCAACATCAAACCAAAGAAAGATAAAACTAGGCAAGGAGCCAGTGGAGGATTCTTTATTGGGAAATGAGTAGCCACCAACGCTCGAATATCCAACGTCTCTTACTATTTTTGTTATAACTCATGTTACGAACCGTTTACTCATTTTACACCTCCGTGTTGATATTCTTGTCATCATCCCATTACTTGACATTGATTTAGGCAAGATGGACAACCCATAACGAGTTCTTATGATTAACCTTAAGTCGTCTCAAGAAGTGAGCAACAATTATAACTCTTTCAAATCTTCTAATCAAGTGATATTTAGGGCACCAAGGAATAGATGCCCCAACTAGGGAGGTTAAAAAGTCCGTAAGTAACCAAAAGGTCGTGATAAAACCTATATGAACTCTCACATTTGTATGACTCCGTGAAGCTATCCTTATTGTCAATCTATTCATTTTATAACCGTGTGAATGAGCAAACTTCGAGGACGACGTTGACGTAAACAGGGTAATGATGTAACAACCCCCAATCTCCAATTAGGATAATTTACTTGGACTTATCTAGGTCCTTATTCCTATAGGTTTATTAAGAGAATCGACCTTCTAGACATTCAAAGCATAGCGATAATTGCCCCCTAATACAGTGAAATGCCTTAGAAATGCCATAAACAATAACTATAATCATTCAATACGATCTCAAGCTATAAATTAGTTCTAATCAAACTTGGTGAAATGTCAATGAACCAAAAATTTTATTTCAAGAAGTTGAGTTACATAAATAATTATACAAGACTCACAAGTTGTGATAACAACCAAAAATCCCTATAAATGTCCAACAATTCAAACACAAAGCTAATTAAAGTACATTTGAGCACAAAAATATAATGACCATCTTGAAAATAGACTTATAAACTATTATGTACATAATAGTAAGCTTGAATAATAATAAGTACATACATATATTGCAACATTTGAATAAGTCTTCCAATTAAAAGATATGCATACAACTTAAACCTATTATAAATATAAACTCTTATAAAATCCACCAATGAACATACAACTAACCCACTTATTCTTACACTCTCCTCCATGTCTTACACTCACATATACATACACCTATACATGTATATTGAATCTAGTCATTTATGCATCTAACTACATTACAACATTCAAAATCCACACCACCAACCTTTTTCTAACCAATGGGCATGCAAACACCACTCCCTCTAGCCAATAAACAAGCTTTCTAAGTCTCCTCTCACTCTCACTCACGTGATTATGGCTAGGGAATACCAACTTTCCAGCCATTTCTTACACACTAGAACACACACATGCTCTCAAATTCTCTCCTCCTTTTCTTTCTTTCTTGGCAGAAAAATGGGTGAAAAACACCCTCAAATCTTACTAACAAAACATAATAATAACATGTATGGGTCATCAACTAGATAAAGGTTAAAGGTAGATCAAGGATGGAGCTCTTGGGAGGCCTTGGAGTCTCGAAATCAGCCCTCCAAGGTGGCTGAGCGGCAGCAGCAAAAACGGGCAGCAAACAGCCCTTATCTCCTCACTTTCTTTTGATTCTTGATCATCAAAGGGTACCCAACTTGTTCCTTTGTTTGTTCTTCATATTCTCCTTCATTTTCTAGCTCATATTCCCTTCTTTTCAAGCTTGCTACAGCCAACAAACAACTCTTGGGCAGCCATCAAGAACAAGACCCAACAACACTCTTGATCTTCTTGTTTTGATCTTCAAAGGTTGTTAGCTTCAACTCTCTTGAATCTCACCTTACTAATCCTTGATTTCTTGGACTAAAAACACATAGATCTATGCATGCCTACACATTTAAATTACTGATTTTAAAGAAGTAATTAAGAATGCAATAGATAATAATGGATTTAGTGTAAAGTGTTAGATCATCACATGCATGTTAAGATTTTTTTACTAGTTTTGGTTGATTTTTGATTTGGGACATGAGATGGATGAATGATGACTTTGAATTTGATAAGAAATCTGTGTATTTGATATTAAAATCATAGGAAAAGGAGTATCAACCATGTTAGAGGTGAAATAAAGTGTAAATTAAGCAAGAAAGCCTATTGGTGAGTTGATATAATCAATAACAATCTGACAGAAATAATGTTCTGTCTTGTAACGAGTAAACTGGGCATGTGAGGGCATTTTCAAGCAAAACTTTCAATATATAAGTTGTAGAGGAGCGAGTTAAGAATAACCACCAACTGGAATTACTCAAAAATACTGAACCAAATGAAAGATATGATTTTTCTACTGAAACTGGTCAAAACTGTAATTTTGTCTGAATATTTTGTGAATTTTGACAATTTTTATCTCCTAAACCAAAATGCTCCAGGAGGTCATACTTGGTGGAAAGTAATTTCAATGTGTCCATGACTTAAAATAAATTTTTGGTATTTTATGAAGGTCATATCATTAAGAACTTTTATAAAACATTTCAAGTCGCACAATAGCAACCATTCTGACTAGTTTTAGTTTGGAAATTTTTAGAGGTAGCAAACAATGTCTAAAAATTAAGTAAAAATTTACAAAATTATAAGACACATATAAGTTGCTACAAAAAATCAGGAAGGTTCAAATAATTCGTCTTGACCCCAAAATAGTAGCTAACATTTCGTAAAAATAAAGTATAAAACAAAAAACTTGTAAGTAATCTTATAAATGGCATAATGGGCTATGTAATGAACTAAGAACCATAATGGGCTAACCCGACCCAAATAATGAACCCATAAGGAACACAAATCAGTAGGCCCACTTGCCCAATAAGCCTTATAGCCCAATAACAACTATGACCCATTAAGCACCTAACCCAAATAAGGTAAAGCCCAATAACTAATGTAAGCCCAAAACATTTAAAAGCCCATGACACTTAAGGCCCAATTGATAATGGCCCATAACACTTAAACGAATTTCATGAACCAAGTAATCGTAAGACAAATCAAGAAATATACGAGTTGAAGATAAGTGTAATCAAAATAAAACAAAGATAATTAAGTGAGATTGACATAAGTAATTATGTTAACCAAGCTATATATTGATATCACAAATGCTAATTCACGCTAAAATCGGTTACACAACAATGATGAATAAGGATAACATAACTTAATATGACATTTCTATATGATAACTTAATATATCAAGTGAAACCACAAATGAAGCCAAGTTGCCGAAAATATAACAACTTATAACTACGCATGTAATTTAAGTAACCTTTTACACCATCAATCTCTACAACCAAAACGATGCGAGTGTTACCAATATACTTGGACCCCACAATTGATAGCAACATAATGAAAATGACATTTCTAAGTGATGGCTTAAGATAGGAACTTACGTATATTAGTCATATCATAGGGATAGTGTTGGCTTGAAATATGATGGAGGAACATAATGGATATATGGTCAAGGAAGCTATAGATGAGAAATACCCATTTTGGATAGATGAGTATAATATGCGGCATATCAAGGTGAGTCATAGCCCCCTTTCAAACTATTTTATGTGTTAACTATCGGGGTGAAAACATAATATATAAATTATACTTATATATATATATACATGAAATGATTCTTGATAATATGACTTTGAAATGAAATTGTTTCGTATGTTCAATGTGATAAATGTTTTATGATGAGCTTGAGTTCTGTCAACCCATTTCTTTCGGTACACTACTATTTACTCCGATAGTGGAGGACTGTAGTTAGATAGTTGCGCAACTAGGTTTCGTCCACCCACCCGGAGTGTAACGGTGGAAGGTTGGTTGCCTTTGTGACGACCTTCTCTTCCAGTCCGACCGGAGCGGTGTTCTAGCTACCTTAAATTTAAATGGTCGTCTCCATGGCACGACCCCAATTGTAATTAAAGCACTTGATTGACAGCTTGTGCTATGAAATGAATTGAAATAATGTATTGTTTGGACATGAAAAGGTAGTAGTAGTGGCTCAAGCATTTACTCATCGAAAATTATGTAAATTATACCCTTGTGGTTAAATGAAATTGATATTAAATTATGCCCGTGTGGCTAAATGAAATTGATATTAATATGTTTGGATATTTTGATTTGAACATACGGTTTGGGTATCGTCCCTCATAAGAAATCTTGAAAGTCGTTGAAATTGGCGATATTGAAATATTGATGACCGAATGGTTTCGATGTGATATATGATTAATCATTTGATATATTTTCCCCTCAAGAAGATTTGACAAATGAGAACTTTATAATTACCATGGATTTTGAACGTTTTAAATAACATTGTGGTATTTGGGAAAAACTTTATATTATGATATGAGAATTTTTGTCGGTCATATGGTTTGGGTATTTCGAAATGTAATAGTAATCGGTTTCTAAGTATTTAAAACGGTGATGTACCAAGATTTATATAAAAACCTATGCACTCACCAACTACGTTTTCGTAGTTGACACTTTTTCTTCATGCTTTTCAGGAATTAGCATAAGCTTTGAGGATTTATATGCATCATGATTGTTTGCATTGCACTTTGGAGTCGAATATCAAACCTTGTGATGGACAATGGAATCCGCCTTGATCATTGTAGTATACTATCCATGTGCTTGATATTTGTTTCGTGAACTTAATATTCAAGTATGGTGGACGCATTTGTACTTGGAAATTGGTTCACATGCTTGTACATTTGTAAATTCCTTTTTATCAAATAAAGCTATGGTGAATGTTATTTATAATCCTTGTTTTGAATACTCGACTTTCTGTACATCTCATCATTCCGCCTTAGTTGGGGTGTTACAGAAAATGGTATCAAGAGCCAAGGTTATAGAGAACATTGGAGTTCCTACGGGAATTTCAAAACTATTGCCACTTTTCAAACGATTTTTATAGTCGAGTCGAGCATGAGGTTAAGTGGATTAGTTTGAGCTTTATATGGTAGGACCCTAATTAAACATAGAGTCATGAATCTATGTTTAATTATGAGAGAACCATGTAAAACTCAAATGACCACTTGGACTTATGTTCAAAAGGATTCCTTTTCAAAAAAAAAAAGAGATCTTTATTAAATCCGTTTTTATAAGCATACGTGTTGCATTTAGACATTCACCTAAGCACATATAAGGATTCGAGACTTGCTTTAGTTGAGGATTATGCTAGCTTGATAGGATTCCTCTTCTTGCACATTAGAAGTGAAGCGAATCTAAGATTGAAATATATATTTGTCGATACATGCTACTCTATGCTATAACATGCAAACTTGGGCATGATCGATTTGATTGCAATATGAAAGTTATAAGGTACAATGTGAAAGTTGTAATGTTCAATGTGAAAGCTTGTATTGTCAATGTGAAAGTTTAAAGGTGCAATATGAAATTTTGTGAGAAATGCATGCGTAAAAGATTTATGAATTATGATGTTGAACTTTAAGTAGCATATGCACTATAAATAATGTGATTATTATGAAGCATGAAATTATTTTCGAATATGCCTTGTTTAAGTTATTGGGTGATGAGACTGATTATTTAAGAATAACTGAAAGGGGATATAGGTATGACGAGTAATATGAAATTCTATAGCCGATATGGATATAAGAGCTTTACTCTCTAAGTTTGGACTATTTGAAATATGGATATAAGAGCCCTTACCCTCTAAGTTTGAGCTATTTGAAATTAGCGTGTGAATATTGCGATGATTATGTAGTCATGCCTTACTATTGAGATACTTATTGCACCCTAAGGTTGAGCTATAGACTAGTGCGTAGATGATGTAATGACTATTGTGCCTAATTACGAGATAGTTATGATGCTCTAAGATGTGACTATTGAGAACTAGTAATTGCTTGATATGATGATAATATGGTTAGTCCTTACTACCAAGATAGATATCGCATGTTGAGATTTGACCGCTTGAGAACTAGGGAACGCCCTGGGAAATTCATTATAAATTAGAAATTTTCTAAGTATGAAAGTTGACATTAAGTATGCCTCCGATATTCGTTCACTCGTGCTCTTTTTGAAAATACTCAATATCCTATCTCTCATGACACCGCTATTTATATCTGACATACGACAACGCGATATCATCGGTGAAGCATCTTTCCACGAACGTTGGACGATATATCTTCAGAATTATAGTCCCAATATATGAGGCAACTCTATCCTCTTAGGAACTACACATAACCTTTGTATTCGATCTGAGATGGCGCAAACATATGGAAATGTCAAACTAAGTCAGAGATTTACGAATGGCGAGCGACACTAAGGCCAGGATACAATGTCACTAGTCGAACACGTACCCATACTATCTAGACGACACACCAATAGGAATGTAGCCTCGAAATTTTGTGCGATATTTCTATTCTAACACGTATATGCGAACATCCATCTATATTATTTAAGTCGATGAGGTGCATGTTGACGTCATTGAAAGTTGGAGTCCAATGGGCAACGTAACACCTAGAAGTGATTTCTCTAACTCGCGCAAGGAGTCTGATTCGAGCCTTAGTGAATCTTTTGTTTTATATTTCCTACTTCATCCATTCGAAATCAAATTCTATATCTTTGAAATTCTTAATGATTCAATGTAATGATCACCACCGCTTCTCTTCAAAAGTTAGTAACCTAACAACATACAACTCACTTACGCAACACTCAGGAATGCCGAAATTGAGTGAGTTGTACCCTCCTCTCGCTGCGACAACAAGGGATTATAAAGTTGATCAGACATAATTCGTTCATGATTTAAAGACTTGGGATAACTCTATAACATAGAAGATGTAATTGGATCACAAAATGTGGGACGTGGAAGTTATGATGTGTGTCAGTCAGAGTACTAGGAAGCAAATTTTTACAAGCAATAGTTGAAGCCCTTGGGATTGAATCTTCAAGTTAAAACGCAACACTATTTCATTAGTATCCGTGTGCAGACATCATTTCACTTGTTCAAGTAGCACAACACCAAAGGGAAACAGTTTGAAGATGAAGTTGGAGTTCTTTCGATAACAAGCGACGTTGAAGCAATCCGTTTAATTCACCTAAGGATATTAATTGAGTTGTCATCTTATTCTTGCTATGAAGTATGAAGTCCTACTAGCCACTTCTACATTGAAACTAGCCAAGTGAGTTTCAACAATCTTGAGGACCAAACACGATGAAAGTGTGGTTTTCTTTTTCCAAAGATTTACGATTCCCTCAATCCACGTATGACTTGACGCAACACCTGAAAGTAGGGAGAACAAATGACTAACACCACCCACTCGCAACGACGTTAAGAGAAGGACCCACTCGATACAAGGAAGTTCAAAAAAAAAAAAAGCTAGCGGGTTCGAAAAGTATAGTATAGAAGATACTATAGGCTAGTATACCCAATGAAAGCGATGTCTTGGATATGGTCTACATGTGAGCGAGTGTAGAGGCAATCGAACCGAGGCCTTAAATTGGTGAAGGAATTGAAGGTCCTTCTATCCATGTAAATGAATCCTCGGTGGCAATTAGAAGAAATTCCATAGTTACTGTGGAGCAAAGATGTAATTAAGGGGGATAAGAAGTAATATAAGAATCTTGTGGCCCCGCAATTAAAGATAAATGAAAAATGATTTGGGACTACTCTAGAGGACAAAAGTAGATACAAGCAGGGTTAGGAAATCCGGCGAATCGAGGCGTCGGGAATGATAAGAAGATTTGGCGAATTGAAGGCTGCCTGAGAACGTAAAAAGCAAGGTAATTCGGGACCTAGTTAAGAAGATGGCTAATGAGCTTGCTTAGAGGGGAAGCAAGATGAAAAATGAAGAGCATTGAAATCCCTCGTACAGTTTAGAAAAAGAGTGTTAAGGGGGTAATCGCAAGAAGGAAGATATTCGAACAGGAAGAATGAAGCACATAAACTACACT
>NW_025215644.1:0-15883 GCF_010389155.1 Erigeron canadensis | reverse complement strand
CAACAACTTGCATACTTAAGTAAGAAGGGATTCCCATAAGTGCATTCAGTGAGATTTGTGGCTCACTTGTGCTAATTGCCTCTTATTGACCTCCACAATATCTCCCATAGCATGCTCCCCAACTTCTTTTCCCTCATCTTCTACTACCACTAGAAACAGTTGTTTCTTCCCCTTACACACTCTATTATGGCCAGGAACAAACTTTTCATTACAATAAAAGCACTCTCCCTTATTCCTCTTATCATCCATGAACGTATTGGTGACTTTAGTAGGTACTATGGCAGTTGAAGGTACAGAAGTCACAGGAGTGGCTAGTAATGGCTGTTTAGCAATATTAGTCCACTGATTACTAGTTCTACTACCTCCTCCCTTAAAACCTGAACTACTAGCATAGGAATGAGGCTTACTAAGGGATTTGTTACAAGCATTATGCATCTTAGCTAAGACATAAGTATCTCTTAGAGTTTTAGGTTTAAACATGCGAAGAGTGTAAGGTGCCCTATTGTTGCATGGATCGTAATAAGACGCGATTCGTTATGTCAAGAGTTCGGAATCCTCTTGAGATAACTAGATTGCTATTGCCTTTTGTTGATTAATAAGTAATTAACCAACCCAAGGAGATGCACAAGGCTTGTGGTTCGTGTAGGAGATCACACGAAGGAACAAATAACCTTGACTCGTAAATTCGTGAATAATTCAAAAACAATTAACAAGGATTAACCTAATTCCGTAGATTAGGTCTTGTATTTATACTAGTTAAGTATTGGATCGTGTGGGCTTAGGCCTTAATTGGGAAGATTAGGCCCGAAACAATAAGTCAATCGACTGCCTCGTGCTGACGTCAGCACGAGGTTGTTCCTACATGCTGATGACGTCAGCACAAGGGACGACCTTTGACTCTTTGTTTAGCTTTGTTTGGCTCGTACATAACATCCAATCATCGTTTAAGTGTTCTACAACACTTATAAACCTTGATTCTATGTTCTTGCACCTGCAAAACAATATAACACACAAACACAATATAAAACATAAACAGATATAATATTGAAGTTCAAATGTAATCATTAATTATCAACACAAGTTCTTATTTAAATGATTAAAAACAAGTTCCTAAAAACATAAACGATAATCAAATCTATGTTGCGATTGTCACAACGAATCTGCATCTATAGACTCCCCCTTGACGATTGCAACTAGATCTCTTTAAAGTCTTCAAAACTTGAACTTCAAAGCTATCCATTAAACAAAAGTCTGACGCTATTCGCATGAATTCTCTCTTGTAAACAATGAGCGAGAATGTTGCGATAGCGCCTTTCCTCTACTCTCCAAAAATCCACTGCTGAGCAAGGTGTATCCAAAAGTCTTCTTTGATCACCTCTTGACAAGTTGACAACCTGAATCGGATCATACATGCGTAGCAACATCTTGACAAGTGAATCATCAACAAACATCTATGCTTCGCCTGACTTGATATCTATCTGCCAAAATGTCATCTCTGTCAGCATATCTTGATCCTATCTGATAGCAGGAACCTTCTTACACATTTAATCCTTCGTTGTTTAAACGAAATGTGCCATCTGGATTCTGAATCTTCTTCAAGGGTGTTGGCTTAATCAACCTTTCTTCTGGCTTCAGACCTCTATCACTGAAATACTTATCTCCGAATCTATTCCAGTAGAAATCTGCAAGTCCATTGCTTTGAAGATTAACAACCAGCGTCTTCCCAAATCTATCATGACAGAATCACTAAGAGAGTGGAAGTGTCTTTGACTTATTGATATGTACTGGCATCCCTCATTTCTCTTGATAATAAACAATTTGATTCTGTGATCATAGAACCAACTTTGTATCACTGAGAAATATTTGGGTGCATCCTTGTCTGAGATATACTCCCAAACATTGATGGTTTATAAGTATCACGTATCATCAAACCAGTATGTCCTCTATAACCTGGAATTAGTCTATTAACAATAAACTCATGATCTTGCTGCACTGGAGGTATATTAAATCTTCTAAGATCAACCTCTCGTGTAGCATCATTCCAGTATAGATCAAAAATATTATCATGTCCTTTATCAATTATATTTGCATATACAGCAAACCTCAAACTTGCAGCATTCTTAGGTTCATCTGGACTATCTCTGATTGGATTGAGATTGAGATATTCCACTTCAGCTATTGGTTCAACTTGAATGACTTCATCTTCATTAAAGACACGATCAAAGTCATAAGGTGTCTCAAGCAACCTTTTTCTATCAGCTTCTGAAGTAATGAACTCTCCTTCTTCCATATCTTCATCATCGATACTTTCTAGATCTTCTTTAGCATCAAGATCGTCCAATGCACCTATCCTTTGAAGCTTATCTGCAATTCAAACGATTTACATATACAAAGATAAAAAACATAAATCATAAGTCAAGACATAATAAAATAGTATAAATACATAAAAGAAATTAAAATAAATAATACTATATCATAAATATAATGCAACAATTACATTAATATTTATCTTATAATCTTTATCTATTTTAACTTACAACAATAATATTATATCATAAATATAATGTAATAAATACATTCATATTTATCTTATAATCATTACAAAAACAAAAAATAAAATCATTAGCACTAAGGTTCATAATCCGAATCTGAATCCAAATCTGACTCTGATTCTGAAGATGTATGAGTTAACCCTGACTGTTCTTTCATTTGATCCCTAAGTGATCCTGGATCATAATAATCATCATAATCCATAATCTCTGCTCTAGCTCTCATATGAGCTTGTGGATCATATCCCAATCTCTTTTCTAGTCTATGCACAATTAAAGGGTGCAAATCTGACTCTGTAGAGGCATTGTAGTAGAATCAGTCTTAGTTGACTCACTATCCTGAGTAGATTTTCCTTTGCTAAGATTTTCTTTTTCTATATGATTATGAGAATCATTCACTATCTTTTCTTGAATCTCCCTTTCTATTCTATCAGAATTAGAATCAGAGTTACCTGAATTGGAATCTTCTCCATCATCATTGTTAGGATCATCAGGATCTGCATTTGGAGCGGTCATCACAGCTTTGCCTTTATCTTGAGTCCTAGAAGTACTAGCACCAGCTGTACCAGCAATCTCTGACTCTCTTTGTCTTGATGACTCCCCCTGAACATCTGCAGTCTCTGTATCCATAGCAGCATCATCAGCAACATCTTGATCTTGACCTCTATTCTCTGGCTCACCAACTGATGGTTGTGCTTGATTAGGACCTTGAGCTGGATCTTGATCTTCATGATCATCATCTCTTGACTTCCTTGCTAGCTAATCATCCTTACAACCACTCTTATCTCCCCCTTGAGCCAAGAATTGGTCAAGTCTAGAACCAAGAGAATGAACAAGAGCTGTCATTATGTCCATCTCTTCCTGATGCTTAGTAGCTTGGAGCTTTAGCTGACTCTCCAAAGCTGTGACCCTCATCTCTAACATCTTCTTCTCTGAAAACAAACGACTCAGCTGCACTTGAACTAGAGCAACTGGACGTGACGTAGAAGCAACATCAGAGGTAGAGGCCTGAGGTGGCATCGTAGCTTCAAATGAAGGCATACGAGCACTAAAAGTTCCCGTGGGAGGCATCTGTGGTCTTTGCAAAGGAGCCAACAGACGTCCCATGATTGTAGAAACAGGAACCGTCGCCTGAATAGGAGCAGACGAAGGCCTAGGAGCAACAAGTGTCAGCTCTGGCTCTTGAGGAACTGTAGACTCCGGAGCAGTAGGATTCGTAACAGTTGTAGCCTCAGTAACAACTTGTGCGCGAGAACCAATTCCTCTTATTATAAACTTTGGTCTCGACCTTCTCTCCCCAACAACAACACCAGCAGCAGAAGGAGCAGACACAGAAACAGGTATCTCAGAGACAGAAGCTCTTAAAGCAACAACCAATGGAGTATCACCAACAGAAGGTGCATGAGACCTCTCCATGGCTTCATTATAAGCAGCGAATTCTCTATCAACCTCAGCTTGAGATCTTGCTTGTCTTCTTCTTCGCTTCGGCAGTCTTTCTTCGTCTTCTTCATCTTCTGAATCCTCAACAACATTAACCGGGACTTCAGAAGGACCAACATCAACATCAACTGGAGCAGAGGTAGAAGCAGAAACTCCAGTAGATGATGGTACAAGATTTGTAGGATCATCAATATCCTCCATGAGAACATCCATATTTGAATCATGCTCTAGATCTCCAGCATACAGAGGAACATCATTGAGTCCCTCAAATTGATCAGCTCGCTCTTCTTGAGGATCATCATGAGCCTGATCATCACCACCAGCAGCATCAGCAACGGGTTCTTCATCCTCCCAACCTTGTCTGGGTGCAACATAGTTAGGATTGATCAAATGTCCGAACAATGGTGGATTATCAACATGTATCGGATGATCTCTACCCGACAAGTGCTTCAAACTTTCAACAAATGCCTTATAAGTAAGACGACCTAAATTGAACGTAGGACCGTCAAATGGCAAATCAGCTGCATAGTGACGAATTATGATCATCACAAATCTCGGAAACAGAAAGAATTTCTTGTCTGTACCAAATGACCTCAACTGCTTCTCCAAATTATCAAAAATGTACTGAGAAAAGCTATATGGCTTGTTCAGCACCAAGGCAACCATCTGAGAAGCATTCTGGATATTCATCTGGTCATAGCCTGTACTCCGATGACTAATGGCCCTCAACAAATAGTAAGCAAGAAGCTTCCATTTGCCACGAAGATGATTCCTGAAGTATGGGTGAGAAATAGCACCAGTGTACCCCATACGACGTAGAGCACCGTCGCAGAATTCCTCAGAAAACTCAGTCGGACCTTGCTCAATCTCGACATCACCAAAGTGTAATATCGTTCGTAAGTCTCCAGCCGAAAACGAGAATGAACGTCCTCCAACAGTAGTGCGAATGTACGTATGATCACCCATCTGCACTGAACGGGCTGGGTTCCAAAATTCCCTAATGAGACTTATCACCAACGGAGGGTTCTCTGTTACTGCAAAATGAACACGAGAACGTGCAAGAAATTGTAGAACACCGTGAAACTCTAAAGTGCACCCCGGCTGTGTAATACTTAGATCGAGTGCAGCATTGTGCTCCTTGACGAACACACGAGCATTATTACCTTGTCCTGCCATACCTGCACAAAAACAGACAAAAACGACAAGAAAAACAAAAGTTAGAATAAACGAAACTAAAAATTAGGGTTTTAGCTCGTCTGCTTTGTGATGACGTCATCACGAGGAGGATTTCCTTCGTCGTGACGTCAGCACGAGCCAAGCATGAACCCAGAAACACGAAGTAAAAACATCTCCATTTGATGTTAAAATTAAACAAAAACATCATCGTGGACTTGTTTATGGTTCGTGTATGCCCAGAAAATAAAATCGAAACTAATTCGATGAACACGAAGTTGGTTCGAGTTCTTCGTGTGAATAGTGACCGAAACACAAATTATTTTGATTAATCTTGATTTAACACTTGTTTACTAAAAGTTTTGTTAGATTTTACATGTTTAAACATCAATTAATCTAATTTTAAGTCCAATTTAAGTCCAAATCATAAAAAATCAAAGATCTAATTTGTGGTTCGTCCGAGTTATTGTTCACGTGAGGTAAAATCGAAAATCGGGAATTATAACGACTTGTAATCGTTAATTCTTATAGTCAAAACATCAAACAATCATCCTAGATTGGAATTATACCAACAAATCTGGATGAATAACACGAAGAAAGAAGGAATCGATCGAACTAAGGAGCGAATGAATAGTAGCACGAAGGAGACGAAGTTCGTGTGATTTACTTAGGGTTAATTTTCGATTAATGGTAATTAATGAATAGTAATAACCCATATATATATTCGAATCGACATGGGCCGGGCCGAACAGTCAGTTCGTGGGCTTCGTGATGACGTCAGCGCGAGGCATGCTGACGTCAGCACGAGGTGATTTCGAATTTTCAGTTTTAAACCACATAAGCTTCATTCCTTAGCCAAATTTCGCGAATTTTCCAGAAATTTAAACAAGGAAAAATTCCAAAATTTTTCAGAAACATAAACTTGTAGATACTCATTACTAAAAACCTGTATCTACTCGAATATGCAATCAAAAAATCATCCGTACTAACTTGTCATCACAATAATGTATCAAATAAATCTTACATTATTATCTTGACATAAAATCGATCATTTCTTCATTGATGTTTAACTCAACAATGCAAACTTACATTAAAACATATTTAATGTATAATGCATTACAATACATCAAAAATATCATATCAACAACTTATCACATTACATCTTAGGTTGTGATCTTGATAATAAAACTATAACCTATCACACTAAGTCTTAGGTTAATAAATAGGCAATGATGCATTCCGCATGTAGATTAATCGTGATATATCCAATCCGACTTGTTTCAACATGGTATTCAAATGAAATTTGATATCTGTAACCTGCACACTTAACAAACTTCATCAATGCATCAAAAACAATAAAAATATCATAAATATGCAAAACAACCAAAATCTTAACCTAGCAATCATTACAAGATCTAAGGCAAGTCCAATCGTTGTCGAGCATACTTATCAACCAAAAACAATTGAAATTTCAAAAAAAACTTGGAACACACTCAAAAATATTTTGACTTTTCAATTCTCAAAACATTTCATTTTCTAAATTAAACAACTTATGTATTAATTAGAAAATCCATCTTTTAAACATTGATACCGTAAGCAACAAGACTTATATAATTCACGAAGAATTATAAGTTTAAAGGCTTATCAAATCTCTCGTGCAATAAGAACTAGTTTGACACACAAACTGACACTTATTACAAAAATAAAAAGAAAAATGAAAACACTACAAAATAAAATAAAAACTAAAATACTTTATTTATTTACAAGAAATTCTAAGTTTCTGCAAATTAGATCAGATTAGCATTTACATAAGTCTGCAAGTGAGAAATAATTCTCTTATTATTAGTTATGAACAGTGATTTAACCATGATTACCGGTATATTTGTCCTCTTAAACACTCGGTACTTCCAATTTCCTTTGAGTTATGACACTTTCGACATACCCTGGCCAAGGACAGTCACCATGTAACCCGAGTAGCCTAATACGCCATTGAATAATTTGCGAACTTATGTGACCCACATTCAGATATACTTCCATAATCGATACGAGCACTAAGATAACAAATATTCAATATATATTCAAAAACATCCTTAAACAAATCATGAGACACTTTTTAGATAACTGAATTTAATTACTTTGTGATTTAACTTATTTGCTTTTGCATTTCATTATTTATAAGGAACCCGTGATTTTCTATGAGACCCATGTAGCGAACTTTCTGACAACCTATCCCAAGTTGGAAGCTTTAGGTAGGCTAGGTATACAAAGACACCCGAGGACATACTTGTCCGAATCTCAAAGACCACATTAGCCCCTTAATTAACATTCATTTCATTTGCATAAACAATAACACATTTAACTTTCATGCTCATGATTGGTAGAGGTTTTTGCCTATACATTGAACAAATCTTATAGTAATGCAAGATCTTTCACAAAATTTAAGGACTAGATCAATTCATTACTAAAAAGCAAGCGTTCTCAGCCATATATCTGAATATGTTTCCCACAAGAACATTGTATAAATTAAGTTCAGATTAAGGAAACCTTGCTACTTTGTGTCTACCAATATATCCCAAATTGTAATCACTGAACTAAGCAGTTATATTACGATTAAGCAGACTTAAAAGCTAAGTATCCTCACTTCTAATCATCTTACAACATTAACTTAAATCTCTTCATATTTTTGTCATTTTCTCATTTTTCACATTTTTATGATTTTCACGACACTAAGAACTCTTTTTGAATTTTTATGACTCTAGCTATTTACAGACACAAACTTACAAAATTAATTCTTTGAGAGATTTAATATGAATCAGCATTCTTCATCCCATTGAGAAGAATTAACTTCTCAAATCGAGTCTTATCAAATGCTTTGGTATACAAATCAGCTAAATTATCATCGGTTATAACCTTTTCCAGATGAATTAACTTCTTTTGGGTACAATCACGCAAGAAATGATGTCTAATATCAATATGCTTGGTGACCTTATGCATGACAGGGTTATTTGTAATGTCTATAGCTGACTTATTGTCTATTCTAATAGGAGTATCAAGAAAATCCATACCGTAGTCACGAAGTTGTTGCTGAATCCACAATACCTGGGAACAGCAGCTACCAGCAGCCATACACTCTGCCTCACATGAAGACTGAGCAACACATGTCTGCTTCTTGCATTGCCACGATACCAATCTTCCTCCTAACAACTGACAACCTCCAGTCGTAGACTTTCTGTCATTGTTACAACCGCCAAAGTCCGAATCAGTATATGCAACAAAATCAAACGTTCCTCCCATTGGATACCATAGACCAAGCCCTTGGTTTCCCTTAAGATAAGTAGAATACGTTTTGCTGCAGTCAAATGTGACTCTTTCGGACTAGCTTGAAATCTAGCACAAAGACAAACAACGATCATAATATCTGGACGCGAAGCAGTCAGATACATCAATGAGCCAATAATAGCACAATAATAAGTTGCATCTACAAGTTCATCTTTCGGATCAAGAACCCCTAAACCATGATTTTGCTGAATAGGAGTACCATATGTCTTGGACTTTAACATTTGAAACCTCTCTAAGATGTCATCGACATACTTAGACTGGTGAATAAAGAATCCATCTTTCCTTTGATCTACTTGTAGTCCGAGGAAAAATTGTAATTCTCCCATAACACTCATTTCAAATACATTTTTCATGCTCATTTCAAACTCTTTGCACATATTTATATTAGATGAACCAAAAATGATATCATCCACGTAAACTTGTACAATTAGATAATCTCGCTTCTTCCACTTAATAAACAATGTGCTGTCTATCGATACTCTTGTAAATCCATTTGTCAACAAATGCGTTGACAACTTTTCATACCACACTTTGGGTGCTTGATGCAATCCATAAAGAGCCTTATCTAATCGATATGCTCTTCTTGGATAATTCGGATCTTCAAACCCCGGTGGTTGGTGAACATACACTTCTTCTTTGACTTCACCGTATAAGAAGGCACTCTTAACGTCTAACTGATACACCTTTATACCTTCGAAACTTGCATAGGCTAAAAATAACCTTATAGCTTCAATTCTAGCAACTGGTGCAAAAGTTTCGTTATAGTCATATCCTTCTCGTTGTGCAAACCCCTGAACAACCAAACGTGCTTTATTTCTAGTAACGATCCCTTTGTCATCTCGTTTGCATTTATATACCCAACGAGTTCCAATCGGTTCTTTACCTCTAGGCACATCTACTAACTCCCAAACTCTAAGTTTTTCAAATTGAGCTAATTCTTCTTGCATAGCTTCAACCCAACATGGATCTTGAAGTGCTGCCTTAACATTCTTAGGTTCTACTTGTGAAATGAAACCAGAATATAAACACTCAGTTATCAATCCAGTGTCTTTCACTTCACAGAACAAACTAGTCAGGTCCTTATTCAACTGATTTCTAGTCCGAACGGGTTCTGTAGCATTTCCAAGAATATTTTCAACTGGATGATCCTTATTAATTCGATATTGAGGAACCGAATCAACATTCAGACTTTCTCCTAAATTTGTTCTAATCTGAAACTCAGGAGAGCTAAAATCATCTTCCGATTCTTCAGAAATAGGATCATCATCAGGCAGTGTAACCTTCGATGGAGTAGGTGGTGTAATGTTCTCGGGTTCACTATTGTCTAAATCTGGTGTCTTATTCTTGTCCTTACCACTTTCATCAACATCAGTAGTTAACTGAACATTGGTTGGAGTAGTATTGACATTTCGAGTAGGCGGAGATATAGGAGTATTATCCATGTGATCTCTTAAAATAATCACATCATCAACTGTCTCAGGATCTGAATAAGAATCAGGACCATGTAGTGAACTAAACACACTACCGTAATTGAAGTTTTTGCCACTTCAAGAATGACTAGCGGGCTTATGACTGACAATCTTGACATTAGTTCCCAAATCAACTTTTCCGGTCTGTTTGTTGTAAACCCGTCGAATTGATGTTCCTGGTTTATAACCCATGAGAAATCCCTCTTCAACCTTTGAATCAAACTTTGACTGAGGTAGATACTTCAAGAAAGTACACGGTACACCAAATGGTTCAACATTCTATAAATTTGGTTTCTTCTTATGTAGAAGCTCGTAACATGTCTTATTATGACGCTTAACTATAGTAACCCTATTTAAAATATGACAAGTTGTATTCACCGCCTCCGCCCAAAACATAGTAGGAAGCCCTGAATCTGCAAGCATAGTTCTGGCTGTCTCGATTAGAGTCCTATTCTTCCTTTCAGCAACTCCATTCTGTTGTGGTTCATACGGAGAACTGTATTGATGTTGGATTCCCTTTGACAAACAAAAGACATCCATCACATTATTCTTGAATTCAGTTCCGTTGTCACTCCTGATTCTCTTAAGACGAACTCCATAAATGTTTTCAGTTTTGACAAAGAAATTTATCAAAATCTGCGGAGTTTCATCTTTCGGTTTAAGAAAGAATACCCATGAGAATTTCGAGTAGTCATCAGTAACCACCAAACAGTAATACATCCCACCGATACTTCTTACATTTACTGGACCAAATAAATCCATGTGAAGTAACTCGAAATGATTGGCAATAGAATTTTCTTGTTTCGGTTTATGTGCAGAATTTTGCTGTTTACCATTCAGACAAGGTACACATTTGTCTTCCATTCCAAACCGCTTCATGGGAACGCCTTCAACCAAACCATGTTTGACAATGTCATTCATCTTTCGGAAATTGATATGTCCCATTCTTCTATGCCATAATAAAGATTCAGATTCGTTTGCTTTTGATAACAAGCAAACAGACTCCTCTAGATTATCAACACCTAACACAAGGCTATAGATGTCTCTCTTCCTAGGAGCTTTCAGCAGGATCCAGTCTTCAGGAATAACATATCCTGGTTTCAATATAAGTGCTTCTTTCTCATTAAAATGGACAGTGTTACCCTTGTCACAAATCTGAGAAACACTTAATAAATTATGTGATAACTGTTCCACATAATTGACTTTTCCAGCGTAATCTTCCCATTGACAACATCACCTTGGCCCGAGATTTTGCCGCCCTTGGGACCTACGAAACTAACATACGAACCATTTACATCTTCATAATTGGACAAAACATTCTTGTCCACTGTCATGTGCCGAGAGCATCCACTGTCAACATACCAAAGACTGATAGGCTTCCTTGGTTCTCCCTGCACATCAGATAATAAGATGTTAGTTTCTGAAGGGAACCCAAACCTTTTGAGGTTTAGGTTTGCCGAATTCATCTCTAATGATCAATTCGGTCCAATATCCATCGCTCTGTAATGGAGCCTTGGATGAAGATGGTGTCACAGACTGTTTCTTAGGTGAAGTGAAACGAGTCTTAGGAGGTGAATTCCTTGGTGAGTGAGTACCAAATCTACGTTGACTTCCTAATCGATCATAAAATTTAGACGAACTATTAATTTAACAGGAGGAGATCGATTTTGTTGAGCCATCTTCCTAGGTGAATTACTCCTTTGAGGTGTACGAGAACGACTCGGACTTACACTACTAGAAGTAGTATTCTGTGAAGGTCCCTGTCGTTTAGGAGTCTTAGATATATTATTATAAGCAACAATATCTGAGTCACTAGATCCTCCAGAAGACATACCCTTTTCAGGACATCTCCGCTTCCTATTTGGACAACAACTATAAACATGTCCTACTTCATAACAATAGAAACAAGATTTTTTAGCTCTTGCTTTCTTAGCTTTAACATCAAACTCAGCTGAAGTCATGCCTAAACATTCCTTAAGTTCAATTGTGACTGACTCCTCTTTTGATAAACCAGTTGACTCATTTTTACCTGAAAAATGTACCTTCTTTTGAAAATTCTTATGAGTCTTGTATGGAGTTAAGGGGACTTTACTAGACGTAGATTCATCCTTATTCCATACTTTATCAATCTTGTCATGATCGATCTTTTCAAAATCAATTTCATTTGATGTAAAAATAGTATCACATCCTTTCATTGTAAAACATTTAATGTTCTTATCTACAGGACAAGTTGACTTTACTTGACTAGATCCTTTAGAAGCACTAGCATCATAAATTCCATTCTTAGGATCCACTGGTTTAACAAATGAACTTTCAAGCTTATGTTTCTTGTTAAGCTCTTTAATTTTATCAATCGAGTTTTTAGAGCTTTTAGGGGTCTTTGGATCAACATTTTGTTTTTTTGAAACGATTGGATCAATTTCACCACTATCAATCTTTTCAGTAAGCTGTGTTAGAGACTCTGTATAATTATTATTGAACGAACCTCTAACCTCATTATAACTCATACCCAAACCACTTTTATCTTTTGAATCCCGTGGTACAGGTTTTTGCATTTGCATTGATCTTATTAAATCAGATCCCCTAATTTGATCTAGTCTTGTATTAAGCTTAACTATCTCCAACTTTGTGTCAACTAATTCTTTCTCCTTTTTAGAAAAGTCTTCAGTTAGTTGAGCATATTGTTCATTTCCCACTTTTTCCATAAGAACTGACTCCTTTAGTTTTTCTTTTAATGCAAGAATATCCTTATCAGATGTACGAATCTTATCTTGATAAAGACTTTCTTGTTTTACCAAACCAGAATTTTTGGCAAACAAAGAGTCGTTTTCTTTTTAAACATGTTGTTTTGACTAGTTAAGTTAATAACTGACTTATTCAAAATAAACACCTCAAGTTTTAAATCTGACACCATTTTACACACGTGAATTATAGAAGATAAAGAACAAGATACCTTCTGATCTGCAGCCTTGCAATCTGCCATGTATGCAACAAAGTCTTCAGTTGTCATACCTTCAGGTATCACGAAGTTCTTCATCTGTTCTTCAATGCTCTTCATGGAAATGTCATCAACAGGACTTGATGACTCTTCCTTTTCTTCAGATGCTTTTACTGCTGTCATTTGTTCATTCTCAGATCTTACGGTCTCAGCAACATTATATATATTCTTCTGAACTATCTCAGATGCACTTTCTTCACTTGAGTACACAGCATAATCAATTGTTGCAGCTACCTCATCATATAATTCTACCATGTAGGCATGATTCGAGGTATCATCAGATTGTATATCCCATTGATAAGTACCATCTGGATTTTGAACAACAACAACATTTGACTCCGAAAATGGTGACGAATCTGGCTGTTGTGGAGTAGCAGGATATGTAATCATTGCTTGCGTCTTATGATTACTCGGAGTAATACCGCCTTGATTGTAATTTAACGACCAGCAACGGTATTATCAATCCTCTTAGGTCGTTGACACTCTCTTGCGAAATGACCAAATCCATCGTAGTTATAACATTTCACCTTGGATTTATCAAAGCCTTTAGTGCCATTACCTATAGGTCTCCCAGTTCTCTGAGTGAATCTTCTAACCTTAATAGTAAGCATAGCAAGCTGCCATTGTAGATCCATTTCTTCCAAATCATCAGGATCTATTTGATTGTAATCCTCATCAATTACTGCAGGATCAATAATCTTTCCTCCAATAAATGCTTCATGAGCATTACAAAAGGCTGAGTAAACACTCATTCTACCTTCTGCAAAACTCATACTCATTGGCATAGAGTGGAAAGATTGTACATTGCTCTTAACATTCGAATGTGTATTGTCATAAGCAACATATCCAGCAATACCTTCAGCATCTACTATTGGTGTAGCTTCTGCACCACTTAGAAATGCATTGTTTCCCGAGCTAGAACTTGCTAAATGAATAGACTTAGCATGATATAAAGATGGATCTTGTGTAAAATCCGAGTGAGTATCTTTAATCCTTCTCTTCATGTCTCTATTCTTCAGTTTGGAAACTACCTTTTCAAAGTCCCATGTACTGTATTCCTGATCATCTTGAAGTTGATGAACATAATCAGTCCATGTCTTGGGCAGTGAGTCCAAAAACTTATCAACTAGCTCAGTTTGAGGATAAACAACCTCAAAGTACGACAACTCAGTAGTCAAATGACTGAATCGAATTATAATCTCGTCAAGAGATTCTCCTTTCAGTCCATTAAAGGCTTCATACTAGCCCTTCAGAAGCTTGATACGATTCTTCTTCAAAGTTACATCGCCCTCACAATATCTTTCAAGAGCGTCCCATAAATCCTTTGAAGTAGTGTATTTTTTGAACAGATGTACACTATCTTGAGGCAAGGCCATAGTAAGAGTGGACAATGCCTTTCCTTCAACACGTATCTTTTACATTCTTCAATAGGCATATCAGCATAAGTATACCTACCGATCACTCCATTCTTCTCATATGAAGGCCAATCAAAACCTTGAGTTATCACAAGCCACATTTACATGTCAGTGAGATGAATGTAGTCTTCAAAACGTCTCTTCCACATCCAATAATTTTCCATACGGAAAAGCTTTGGAGGTGTATTACCCCGACCAACCTCATGATCATGCATGATCATCTGGCTGATAAGTAGGGCATTAGGTGAGTTTGCGGCAGCTGGTATAGTCGTCATTTCGAATCTTTTGAATTCAAATAAAACGAAATACTACTTAGTTCGTGTCGCACGAAGGACACGTGGCACGAAGTACGAAGTCACGTGGCATGAAGCTGTATGACCTCCACGAAGTACACGTCGCACGAAGCACAAAGTATACGTGGCACAAAGTATACGAAACACTAGTCACGACCTAAGTCACGAAGAGTGGTTCGCGCTGACGTGGCACGAAGTTAACACGAAGTTAACAGATGACGTGAACACGAACACGAAGTTCACTTTGTGCTGACGTATGCACGAAGTAACACAAAGAAGAACACGAAAATGCAAATTAACACACGAATTTCGAACGAAATTGCAATCAATAGCTAATCAAACGATCTTAAACCTTCTGGTAATCAACCTTAGGGCTCTGATACCACTTGTAAGGTGCCCTATTGTTGCGTGGATCATAATAAAACGCGATTCGTTTTGTCAAGAGTGCAGAATCCTCTTGAGATAACTAGATTTCTATTCTCTTTTGTTGATTAATAAGTAATTAACCAACCCAAGGAGATGCACAAGGCTTGTGGTTCGTGTAGGAGATCATACGAAGGAACAAATAACCTTGACTCGTAAATTCGTGAATAATTCAAAAACATTAACAAGGTTAACCTAATTCCGTAGATTAGGTCTTGTATTTATACTAGTTAAGTATTGGATCGTGTGGGCTTAGGCCTTAATTGGAAGATTAGGCCCGAAACAATAAGTGAATCGCTGCCTCGTGCTGACGTCAGCACGAGGTTGTTCCTACATGCTGATGACATCAGCACGAGGGACGACCTTTGACTCTTTGTTTAACTTTGTTTGGCTCGTACATAACATCCATCATCGTTAAGTGTTCTACAACACTTATAACCTTGATTCTATGTTCTTGCACCTACAAACAATATAAACCACAACACAATATAAAACATAAACAGATATAATATTGAAGTTCAAATGTAATCATTAAATATCAACACAGTTCTTATTTAAATGATTACAAACAAGTTCCTAAAACATAAACGATAATCAAATCTATGTTGCGATTGTCACAACGAATTTGCATCTACAAAGAGACACTTATTTCAAGTTTTAAACCTTCAGTGAACAAACAACTGTATATTCCTCAAGAGACTAACCAGTAAGTAGAGCATCAAAATTATCACAATACTCCTCTAATTCACCGTCTGAGTCAATGCCTTCAGTTCTCCCATAGCAT